>NW_024081362.1:0-1097 GCF_003009895.1 Hyaena hyaena | reverse complement strand
ATGGAGTCCATATTTTATATATATATATGAGATGGAGTCCATATTTTATTTATATATATGAGATGGAGTCCATATTTTATATATATATATGAGATGGAGTCCATATTTTATATATATATATGAGATGGAGTCCATATTTTATACATATATGAGATAGAGTCCATATTTTATACATATATGAGATAGAGTCCATATTTTATATATATATAGGAGACAGAGTCCATATTTTATTATATATAGGAGATAGAGTCAACATTTTATATATATATGAAATAGAGTCCACATTTTATATATATATGAAATAGAGTCCATATTTAATATATATATGAAATATTGTCATGCAGCCAGTTACAAAATCCATATACAAAAATCATTATGAAGAAAAGTATAAAGTTATTGAGACATAAGAAAGCAAAATGGAGAAACATGCTGTTTTTAGATAGGAAGACTCCATAGTATAGGATGTCAAATTTCCTAAAATGAATTAAAAGGTATCATATTATCTCCATAAAAATATTAATCATTTTAATGATTAATTTTAAATCATTCTTAACTCCATTTGAAAGTGTAGTTGGGTAGAACTCTTTGGAAGGGAGTTGGACTTTAGGGATTAAATTGGTCCTTTGACTCAATAATCCCTCCTTTAGGAGGTTACTAGTACGGAAAGATACATGCAAAGATACATGAAGGAAGATGTATAGCATATTTGTAATTTGAAAAATTAGAAAGGAACCTATATCCTATAACAAACTAGTTAGATAAACTAAAGTATGGCAAATGCTGTTGATACCTAAAAGCTGCCTGCCCCCCTCTTCCTGTCTTTCCTTTTTCTCTTCCTTCCTTTCCTCCTTCCTTCCTTCCTTCCTTCCTTCCTTCCTTCCTTCCTTCCTTCCTTCCTTCCTTCCTTCCTTCTTTCTTTATATTTTTTATTAGGAGTAATTTCAAACATATACAAAAACAGAATGATTAAAACCCCCATGCACCTATCATTCAGCTTCATCAATAGCAATTCACAGCCAAACTCGTTTTGTCAATACTTCTGTCCACCACCATATTATTTGGAAGCATCTTATCATTTCATCTGTAAATATTTGAAT
>NW_024081361.1:849115-1005671 GCF_003009895.1 Hyaena hyaena | reverse complement strand
AAAAAAAAAAAAAAAAAAAAAAAAAAAAAAAAAAGAAAAAGAAAAAGAAAAAGACTAACAACATGATAGTAATCCAAATAAAGGGTATGAACAGAAGATTTACAGAAGAGAAAATAGAAATAGCCAGTACACGTATGAAACAGGTTCAGCCTCACTGGAAAGCATGGAAATACAAATTAAAACAATAATATGTCATTAATAAAATTAACTATTTAACTAAGTATTATTTCTCTCCATTAGAAACATTGACAACAATGTTTAATTTTATTAATGAGCTTTTGCAAGGTTTTAAGGAAGGGAGTACTCTCAGATACTGCTAGAGGGAGTATAAATTAATTCCATCCTACACCCTAGCAGTTCCACATATAGATTTCTAGCTGGGAGAAACTAACACATATGCACAATATGGCACAGACACTTACGTGAAGGTTCTGTGCGGCACTATTTGTCATAGATAAAAATAAGTAACATTTTAACCATCCATCAATAAGAAAATAGCTAAAGAAATTGTAGATACACAATTGTACATTGTGTAGCACTCAAAAGGAATATACCAGATCTAATATAACACTGTATGTTAACTAGTTGATATTAAAATAAAAACTTAAAATGAAAATAAATTTTTAAAAAAAGAATACACTAGATCTATTTGTGTCAACATTGATAAATCACAAAACATCATTGCTAATTGAAAAAGGCAAGCTACGGGGTGCCTGGGTGTCTCAGTCGGTTAAGCGTCCGACTTCGGCTCAGGTCATGATCTCATGGTTCGTGGGTTCGAGCCCTGCGTCAGGTTCTATGCTCACAGCCAGCTCAGAGCCTGGAGCCTGTTTTGGATTCTGTGTCTCCCTCTCTCTCTGACCCTCCCCTTCTCACGCTGTCTCTCTCGCTCTCTCAAAAATAAATTAAAAAACATTTTAAAAAAGAAAGAGAAAAAGGCAAGCTGCAAAATATATGTATAATATATCATTTTGTCACACAAACACACACAAAGGATATTAAAACGATATTCTGAAAGTTCGCAATAGTGGTTACCACTGGGAAATGAGAAGTATATACATCTCAAGTTGGAAATGGCATGATAGCAGCTAACACTTATTAAGCGCTTTTTAAGTTTATATGCCATTTAAGTGTTTTGCATATATTATCACATTTATCCTTAAAAGTACCAAATGGATTAATAACATTTTCATTTGCCACATAAGGAAACTTGAGCACAGACAGGTTAAGTAACTTGCCTACAGCTGCACAGTCAGTTAATGGAGAGTTAAATTTGAGCCTAGGCAATCTGGTGCCAGCCCTCCTTTAGTTACTCTGCAACTGTGTCTAGGATACAGCCCTGGGGTACCACGGTAGTGTTGCAATGGGACTCCTCAGCAGCCTTAGCTGTAGGTTTCTGGGTTTTTTGGAAGGAGAATCTAGCATTCAGGAATCACTTATATAGTTAAAAAATTAATTTTAAACAAGAAAGGCAATTATTCATATATCTTAGATGGAACCATCTCCAAAAGAAAAAAGATGAATGAACGAGAGGGAAGAACAGAGGAAGGAAGGAAAGAAAGAAGAAAAAAAGAAAAGAAGAAGAGAGGGAAGGGAAGGAGGAAGGGAGATGGGATGGATGGGAAGGATGGGAAAGGAAGAAGGGAGGGGAGGAAGGAAGGAGAGGAAGGAAGGCAGGGAAGGAGGAAAGGAAGGACAGGGAGAGAGGGAGGTAGAGAAGGAGGGTGGGAGGAAGGAGATAAGAGAGAGAAGGACTTCCACTGCTCTTCATCTGTTTAGTGATGAATTTCATAACTCTGGTTTATCAGATGTTTCTAGTGCTCCAAGTTCCATGCCGTTATCAAGATTTATCTCAGACCAATTTTAGAATAAGGAGGTAAGAAGGAAAACAAAACATTTGAACTGTGAATATACTCTCTTGTCCACAAATGCCGACACCATCAGTCCAAGATTTTCTACAGAGAAGCTCTGTTGTGAGAAGAGCCCTTGTTTGCCCTTGAAGTGAATTCCTAACCTACTGCAATCAGTTCTGTCTCATTACCCAGAGGATGTTGCTTGGCCTGCAGTCATTCTCATTGTTTGGCTCTGATGGAGAAAGACAATTCCAATCAAACCACAATTAAAGCAAGGAAGGAAAGAAAACTTGTTCCTAGTTTCCAGAAACCATCCATTGCACCCAAGACCTTCGAAGGGCAGCAGGCATCTCCACCTAAGCAGGGCCCTCTTTACACCACCGCTGTAAGGGGAAACTCATCTTCCCAAAAAGCCAATCAAAGAGAGAAAACCCTATGAATTGAGGAGCCAAAAAGAAATTCTGCCACCAGGAACTGCATGTAACTTTTCCTTCAGCACAGAGAAACTTCTAGGCCTTAGCATAGTGTCCTAAATGGTGTTCTTGGACTTGGCCAATGCAATGTCTTCTGTTAACTTCTTCGGGGGTGGAGTAAGAGCTGAGGGAAGTGAGCTGTGAGCTCCCCCGCGTGGCTGAAGCAATCCACTAACCTGGATGGGGTGAATAGGTTTTTGCAGACTATCCTAGATTTCTCGTTTCTGTGTGCAATCCACTTCTCTTCTTTTGATGCGTTTTTATAGCATTTTCAGAAATAACATCATTTTGTGATGAGTTCTTGTCCTGAAACATTGAATGCTGCAGTGATTATGGCTGGGGTTAGCCCAGAATATTCTTCTCAATAATAAACAGTACAATATGCTTATTCCTATCTGTTTTTGCAAACCCACATGGCACTTCTTACGTGAACTCCTTTTTTGAACAAGTTGTTATTTTCAAAGCTGTGCTACAATTAATTTAGTATCCAACTTACCAAATACTCTATGGCCGAGGAGTGTGTGTCATTTACTCTGATGTAGTCCTCAAAATAGGGCACCTATGATTAAAAATCAAAATATACCATATAGGGCTTAATATATGTTCCTTACCCCAAAATACCTCAAAAACCCAAAACACAGAGCCCTTTAGCCAAAACTTGCAGTATTTCCTTCCTCCTCTGTCTTAGGAACTCCTTCCAGATATAGAACAAGGCTTGAATTTGGCAATTCTTCTTGCTGCTGCAGCATATTTTCTCATTCCCAAGAAAATGTTCTTTCTCAAAGAGTAAAATGCCCAAAATTAAAAGGCAAGCTGGCAAACTGGGGAAATACTGCAATGGCTATGATAAAGCACTTATATAAAACTATCAGAGGAAGTCTATTGCCCCACTAGATTAAAAAACAAAACTCTGAAGATTATTTCCAAAAGAGGAAACACTAGGCGCAAGAACAACTGTAAATACTTCAGCCTCTAAAGAAATCAAATAAATAAAAATTAAAACAAGATAACATGTCTGTGTATTATATTAACAAAGATGTTTAAAACACTGCATGTACATGTGGTAAAATAGACACTGGGATACTTATTTTTCAAAAACAATTTGGGAAAATATCAAAAGAAGCCTTAAAAATATTCATACCCTTTGACTTCTGGGATCACTGTGAAAAACATGGTACAATGGGAAAGCTTTATGTACAACATTGTTACTGAAATATTATGGACAGAAACCACCTAAGTAGTCAATATTAAGGGACTGGTTACTACCATAGTTTTCTTAGCCTAGTGATTGCCAACTGTGACTGTACATGGGAATGCCTTGAGGAACTATTTTTTCAATAGTGATGCTTATGCCACATATCAGAACTACTGATTCAAAATATCTAGGGGTAGAAGCTGGGCAGGCATATTTTTTAAAATTCTGCAACATGCATCCAGGGTTGAGAGCCATTCCAAGGACACTGTGGTAGTGGCATTAAATAAAATATTATGCAACCAGTAAAAATATGCTTTCAGAATTTTGAAAAATATTTTATTTCAAAGTACTTCTTTTTTTTTTTAAATATTTTATTTATTTCTAGGAGAGAGAGAGAGAGACAGCGTGAGTAGGGGAGGGTCAGAGAGAGAGAGGGAGTCACAGACTGAAACAGGCTCCGGGCTCTGAGCTGGCAGTCTGCACAGAGCCCGACGCGGGGCTCGAACCCACGAACCGCGAGATCATGACCTAAGCGAAAGTCGGACGCTTAACCGACTAAGCCACCCAGGCGCCCCTATTTCAAAGTACTTCTAAACTTAGCAAATACATTGTAAAGTTGGCACAAGGAGCTCCTATCTACCCATCACCCAGAGGCCCATTTTGAATTTGGCTAATTATCCCAGAAATAACCCTTTTTACTGAAGGATCCAGTCCAGGATCTCATATTGTTCCCAATTTGTATGCCTTTCTTGACTTCTATCACTCTGACATTTCTTAAGATAATAGGACAATCAAAAGAAAGATTATAGGGCAATCATTTTATAGCATGTCTTTCAATGTGGGTGTGTCAGGGTCCCTCAAGATCACCCCGTTTTAATGATTTGCTAGGAGAAATGACAGAGCTCAGCATATCTTCTTCCTTACAACTATGATTACAGCCAAAGGATACAAAGCAAAACCTGTGAAGGGAAAATGCACAATGGGCAAGGTCCAGACAAAAGTGTGGGCAAGCTCCAAGAATCCTCTCCCAGTGAAGGTACACAGGACACACTTAACTCCCCCAGCAGTGACTGGTGATAATATATGTGAATGTTGCTTACCAGGTAGCTTATTAGGGACTCAGTGCCCAAAATTTTTACTGGGAGCTTGTCACATTAGGCACCCCTGCCTAGCAAATTTCCAGGCTCCCAGAACGAAAGAGGCTCTTAGCATAAACCACATTCTTCATGCAAACAATTTAGGCAAGTGAACGAGCTACTCTTGTCAGTTAGTGTGGTGGGAACACTCCTGAGGTGTGGGAACTCCAGGTTCCCAGAGACCAATGGGGGCCAATCTCACAAGCAGGGCTTTCTAAGAAAAAACCTTTTCCAAAGCCTCCTATGTGAACTCTTTCCTACACAGATTTATCTGATGTTTCTAGGATCTGACTCGGGTAACGTATTTTTGCTAGACTGTCACAGATGTTGTATTCTTCTCATCGTACCTACTGGGTGGAACATGGCATCAATTGGCCCCTATAATAAAAAATGTGATTTCATTTTGACAGCTGATGGTTTTCAAGTTCTATCCCTCTCCTTCTGCCCCACGCTGGGCACGCTAATAAGAAAGCTCAGATGCTCCCTCTTTTGGTGTAGGTGAGAAATTCAAACCACACAATCCCTGGTTCATGCCTAAAAACTCCATCCTTTAAACAAAATAAAAGCCAAAAACAGTCACCTTCCTTGCCCTCCCAAGCCATTTTCAGATCTGCATGGGGTCATGCACTATTCTCCATCCTGGGGTGTGAGTGTGAGTGTGTGTGTCTGTGTGTGTTCATCAGTCTCGAAATCTGAACAACTTTGGGTAGGTGGTCTATCCTATGTCTACAAAGTCCTGTTGCGAGTGATGTTAACTTCACATAGTTAAGACTGTATTTGTCAGGTCCCTAAAAATGTAAAGATGTCTTTCTTCTTTTTGTAACAATAATATTTTGTAGAAAGATAATTTCACTATGAAAAATCTCATTCTTCACCTC
Organism: Hyaena hyaena; assembly: GCF_003009895.1. NCBI lineage: Eukaryota > Metazoa > Chordata > Mammalia > Carnivora > Hyaenidae > Hyaena > Hyaena hyaena. Next base: position 1,000,136 of record NW_024081361.1, on the reverse strand, counting down.
ACTTTCACTCACTAGCTTTGATGACAATTATTGTTATTACTCTGATTTTTGCCAAATGAAGATTTTCTAATACCATGTATTCTTCTACATTTACTAATTGGTTTTCTGCTCTAAGGAAGACTAAAGAAGTCTTCCCATTTACTTATTTATCCAATTTTATTAAGATATACTTGACATATAAAATTTGTAAAGTTCAAGGTGTACAAAGTGATGGTTTGGTATATATATGTATATTGCAAAATGGTTACCACAATAAGGTTAGTTAATACTTCCATCACTTCACATACATACATACAATTTTGTGTGTGTGGTGAGAACATTTAAGGTATACAGTCTTAGCAACTTTCAAGTATATGATACAGTATTGCTAATTATATCCACCAGGCTGAATACTAGATCCTCAAAATTTATTCATCTTCTAACTGGAAGTTTGTACATCTTGACCAGCATCTCCCAATTTTTCCCACCCCCACCTCCCTTGCAACCACCATCTTACTCTCTGTTTCTATGAATTTGGCATTTTTAGATTCCACATATAAGTGAAATCATGCAATATTTGTATTTCTCTGACTTATTTCACTTAGCATAATGTCCTCAAGGTCCATCCATGTTGTTGTGAATGGCAGGATTTCCTTCTCTGTTATGGTTGAATAATATTCTATGTATATATGTGCCACATTTTCTTTATCCATTTGTACATCAATGGATGCTTAGGTTGATTCTATGTCTTGGCTATTGCAAATAATGCTGCAGTGAACATGAGGGTGCAGAAATCTCTTCAAGGTAATGATTTCATTTCAATCAGATAGATAGCTAGAAGTGGGATTGCTGAATCATGTAGTAAATCCAATTTTAATTTTTCAGGAAACTCCACAGTTTCCCATTGTGGCTGTATCAGTTTATATTTCCACCAACAATATACAAGTTTTCCAATTTCTCCACAACCTCATCAACACTTATCTCTTGGTTTGTTTGGGATTTTTTGTTTTTGGTTTTTTTTTTGGGGGGGGGGTTGGAGGCTTTTTGAGAATAGCCATTCTAATAGGTGGGAGGTGATATCTTATTATGGTATTGCTCTGCATTTCTCTGATGAGCCAGTGGCCTTTTGTATTTGGAAAAATGTCTATTCAGTTCCTGTAGTACTCATTTTTTATTGAATTACTTGTTTTTTGCTATTGATTTGTATGAGTCTCATATACTTTTGCTTTTAACACCTTATCAGATAGATGGTTTGCAAGTATTTTCTCCCTTCTATAGGCAACCTTTTCATTTCATTCATTCATTTCATTCTTTTGCTGTACCAGTTTTTTAGTTTCATATAGTCCCACTTGTTCATTTGCTTTTGTTGCTTGTACTTTCAGTGTCATATCTGCAAACTAGTTGCCAAGACCAATGTCAAGGAGTTTTTCTGTTTTTTTTTTTTCAAGAATTTTTATAGTTTCAGATACTGCTTAAGTCTTTAATCCATTTCAAGTTAATTTTTGTGAGTCGTATAAGACAGGAGTCAAATTCATTCTTTTGCATGTGAATATCTAGTTTTTCAAGCACTGCTTATTGAAGAGGCTGTCCTTTCCCCATTGAGGTTTCTTGGCTCCATTATAAAATATTAGCTGACTGTAGATTAGTGAGTTTATTTCTGGGCTCTGCATTCTGTTCCACTGTACTATATGTCTATGCCAGTACCATACAGTTTTAATTAATATAGTTTTTATTTCTGTAGCTAGGACCACATTGAGTCTGCCACTTTACTGAGAACTTGTCTTCTCAAAACAACTCTCCTTGGTCTTGGATTGCACTAGAATTTCACCACCTCCCACCTAGTACTCAAAGTTCCCACAAAGTCACTTTTATCCATGGATCTTTACTATTTTTCCAATGTTATGTTGATACAATACTGCCTTGATTACAGTATCTTTATAAGTCCTAAAATCTAGTATTAGAAGCCCCAAACTTTCTTCTTTTTCAAAGTTGTTTAGTTATTCCAGGCTTCTTTGTATTTCCATATACATTTGAAAATCAGATTGTCAATTGCTAAAAAATAAAACACATACTGGATTCTAATTTGGGGAGAATTTACATCTTAACAATACCTAATCTTTTAATTCATGAACATAGCTAGGTCTCCATTTAGTTAAGTCTCCTTTAATTGTGTTGTTTCCCATGTATAAGTTTATGGTTATTCTTATCATTTTTTTTCACTTGTCTTCTTTCTATGATTTTTCTCTTTATTGCTGGTTTTAAGTAATTTGTTTATGATGTAACTTAGTATATATTTTTCATGTTTCTTATGTCTGGAGTTTCTGGAGATTCTCAGATCTGTGGGTTTAGAGTTTTCACCAAATTTGGAAATTTTTCAGCCATTATTTCTTTGAATATTTTTTTTCTCTCCCCACTTAACTACTTTAGGATCTTCCATTATATGTGTATTCGGCTGACCATGTCATAAGTTTACTAAAGTTGTGTTCAGTTTTCTTCAGTCTTCTTTTTTCCTGTATTTTATTTTAAGTGGTATTTATTGCTATGTCTTTGAGTTCACTAATCTTCCCTTCTGAGGTGATTAATCTTCTGTTAACTCCATCCAGTATATTTTTTTATTTCAGACATTGTATTCTCAATTTTTAAAAGTTTGTTCTGAGTTTTTAAAAATATCTTTCAAGTGTCTCCCTAATGTCCTCATATTTTAATCTAATTTTTTGAACATATGAAATAAAATTACAATATCTGTTTTAATGTTCTTATCTACTAATTCCCATAATTTGCATAATCTATTTCTATTGATAGGTTTTTCCCCATTATAGTTCATATATTCATACTTCTTCAAATACCTAGTAGCTTTTTATTGGAACTTGCATTGCTAATTTTACACTGTTGGGTGCTAGACTTTTTCCCCATATTTCTACCAATATTCTTGAGCTTTGTTCTGGGAATAGTTACTTGGAAACAGTTTGATCCTGTTGAGGCTTGCTTTTAAGCTTTTTCATGTAAGACCAGAACACTTTTAATCTGGGGCAAATTTTGTCCCACTGCTAAACAGCATTATCCTTCTGAGTGCAGTACTGACATCCATAAGCTGGGAGGTCTATCCACTCTGACTGATGGGAAATATAAACTCCTCCAAGCCCTACATAAACCCCAATGATTTTCTTTCTAGTCCTTCTAGGCAGTATTTTTTTCCCAAAAATTGAGTCATTTCCTCGCAGACAGATGATGTTAATTCCTCAGATGAAACTCAAAGGGGATGCTCATCAGCTGTTTAGAGCTTTACTTCTGAAAGGCTCACTCTTCTTCAGGTATTGTGCCTGCCTGCTTGGACTGACACAGCCATCTCCTTATAGACTGTAGGGAAAAGTCAGTCCTTATTATGCTGTGTTGTCCAAAAGCAAACAGTTCATTAGTGGCATTTTGAAAAAAAAAAAATTAAAATAAAGAAAAAAGTGGGACAACAAATACTTTTTTGTATTAATTTTTTTCTTTTTTTAATTTATTTTGAGAGAGTGAGAGCAAGTGAGCACATGAAGGGGAGGGGCAGAGAGAGGAAGAGAGAGACTCTTAAGCAGGCTTCACACTCAGCATGGAGCCTGATGTAGGGTTTTGTCTCCAAACCTTGAGATCATGACCCGCGCTGAAATCAAGTCAGACACTTAACCAACTAAGCCATCCAAGTGCCCCCAACAATACTTTTTAAAGAAGAGAATGGAAAGTAGAAAGAGGATGTGGTAAAATTTTTTACAGAATTTTTAATAACATTGGAGAAAGCTTAGGAGAGTCTTAATTTTTTTAAGAATACAAAATTGTACATATAATATGGTTTCAATTATGAAAATACACACATACACAGGACAAAAATAAGAGAGATACTAACAACATTTGCCCTTTAGAATAGGATTTTTCTTATTCTTAGTTTTTCTGTATTTTCCAAAGCTTAAATAAGAATTAACTATCATTTTCATAATAAACAAGAAAAATATAACAAACTGGGGAGAGAAACTGGGTTCATCTTAAAATAAAAAGGAAAAGGAAAAGAGAGCAAAATGCCCCAAATTTTGTGACACTTTTGTTGGGTAGAAGGAATCTATGAGTCTTCATATTAAGATTAGAAATTCTATTTATTTAACTTCCCAAAATGTCACCACTCACCACCACCACTAGCACTAAAAATGTGGTGGTAGATCCAAGGATCCAAGTAAGATGCTTTTAATTCCAAGTAAGATGCTCTACAATACTAAATAAAACTGCCTTCTCACTTACACTGACCTGAAGACTGATGATAGCCAGTGGCCAAAGGCCCTCTGGCATTTGATATGAATGCCAGAAATTTGGCTCCAGCGATCTAAATTCTTGACTTAATGCTATGATGCCACAAGTAAGTTTTCAGAGTGGATGCTGAACTTTACAGTAACATTTAAACTCCATAGGCTTCAAAGAAACATGGGAAAGTTATTTTAAACAGCCCAGAGAACAAACAAATCTGTAGGGGTTACTGCTCATAAAAATCTAACTCTCTTTGCTAGACTTCTACGTAGCATGTCCTCCACCACACTTCCTCTGCTATCTTGCATTGATAAAGTCAGTGTTTGAAGGACTTCAAGAAACTTTGTGTAAAGATAGTTTATCTAAATGTTTCAATTAGCAATAATTGTGCCACAGATAAACCTCATTGGCCACGATACTGCCAGTGCACAAAGCTCTAAATGAACATAAAATAAAAATAGCCTTTCCCTCCAAAAAGCCTCTTTGTTCACTGATTCCCCACCAAAATTCAGTGTTTCTTCTTCCATATAAACCTATATTTGCTATGGCTAACTCAGTTTTCTGCTATCCTGTTCATACATATTAAAGGACTCAATGACATAATTGGCTTTGCTTTTCACTCAGTTGCTTAGGGCTTATAAAAATAAAACACAAATACCCACAGCTGTTCCAGGCAATCACTCAGCTCTTTGAGAAAAAAAATACAGATATAGGGACAGGTGGCCTCACTCTCAGCACAATGTTCAGAATCAAGGGTACAAGGACCGCAGCTGTGTTTCCAGGAGAACACTAACAAACTCCCTGGCTTTATAGGCTAACTATAGTTACATATGGACATCCAAGATGAAGAGAGTGGTCTTTCTGGAGGCTTGTTTCTTCTGGAAGTTGACCAACTGATATCCAAGGTCTACGGGGATACCTTGGGATTTCTATTTACCTAGGGGAAGTAGTTCAGCAGTCCAGAAAAACAGAAAATCAGCAACAAACCAAATGTCAGGTGGTAAGGTTGGTAAAGAATACAGTTAGAGATCTACCTGACTTTTCTAACCTGATTGCAATCTAAGTACAATTGAACAAACGCATAGACATAGCAAGAAAAGGTAATAGCTCAGATAATTTTGAAGGAGATTAACTAACTGGGTGATGCTGTCTGATTCTACTCTTAATATACTCACAGCACCTCCCTCCTAATCAAAGCTTCTGACTGCTACACAGCAGATATAAAACCACAGAAGTCATGATTCTTATTTCAAACACTGGCTGTCCTAGCAGCCCCAGCTCTTTTCAGCTATGGCTGTCCCCAGATCTTGCCTAATGACCCGCTGAATCTCAGAACTCCTACACAACTGTTTTCAGCCTTATTTACATCTCTGATTTCAGACTCACTACAGAATTGAGTTGGCAGTTTCCACTCCATCTCTCAGCCCTATTGGCCGCAGCCCTGGCCCATCACCTTCTCTCAAGTGGTAAGTGAATCAAATAGCAGCTTAAATCTCTATACCATCTTTCTACCCTAAACCACCATAAAACCTGCTCAAACCAATTTAGCTATTGACTTATGAGATATATTGACACTTCTTAATCATTTTCCATGGTTGACTCTGTCCAATCCTAATTTCCAGTGAAAGAATTTGAGAATAATCAAGATGATGATACAAGAAAAAAAATCTAACAAAGAAAAAATATAATGGTATTCGTATTATCCATATATGTTGATAAATATATCAAAAGTTACCAAAATGTATCAAAAATATACCAAAATATCCAAAAATACATATATTCTCCATATATGTTGATAAATATTTATTAAATGAATATAAGTAAAACAATAGAAAGCCATTACCAACTCAAACCAACACATATGATGTACTCATAAAGATAGTCCTCCCAAACTTTACAGATATTCCAAACATCTCTTTTTGTGAATTATAAATTTTAGTAATCCTTAGGAGGATAGAGGATTTGGGGAAGATGGCAGAGTAGGAAGCACCAGGAATCAGTCTCCTTAACCTAGACAACTGCATTGACAGACTCTGTCTGATGTAACATTTTTGGAACTCGGGAGTCTACTGAAGGTTTACAACTTCCAAGGTAAGGCTTTGGCAGTAAATTGTGGTTCATTTCAGTCAATTTTATCTCTTGGCACAGTAGCAGCTACTCATCCCACACTCCCACAGCCCTATAGAAAGTTCTAGGAGCAGGCAAGCATGGGAACCAGGACCAAACATTTGGAATTGTTCTCTAATAACTGGTGCTTCTGATCACAGAAGTGTAGACAAAAGGTAGCAGCATAGTTGTTGTACTTCCCTCAATTGTGGCAAGCCTTTCCCCTTGGGCTGAAATGATTCCTATAGTATTTAAAAGGCTAGAAGCTTTCCCCTCCCTCCCTTTTTCCTTTGTTCTCCTTTGGGGAGCAAGATATTGAAGACTGGGACATTAAAAAGCAACCACATATGCAGGAAGAATTAAAAAGTCTCCACACCTGCCAGGGAAATGTACAGTTTCTGAAAAGAACTGAGGAGACTAAGTGTACATATTAGGCCTGTACTTGGTATGAAGACAGCCCACAACAATCAAAAGCAAAAACAGGAAAATAATACAAAAAGAGCAAAACCTTTTAATCTTGATGAGGTCCCAATAGTTCATTTTTGCTCTTGATTCCCTTGCCTTGGGTGATGTGTCAAGTAAGAAATTGCTGCGGTTGCATGGCAAAGGAAACAATCCATAAAACTAATAGGCAACCGATGGAATGGGAAAAGATAGTTGCAAATGACATATCAGATAAAGACAACTGATGGAATGGGAAAAGATAGTTGCAAATGACATATCAGATAAGGGCAAATGACATATCAGATACATTTTTAGTATCCAAAATCTATAAGGAACTCACCAAACTCCACGCCCGAAAAACAAACAACCCAGTGAAGAAATGGGCAGAAGACATGAACAGACACTTCTCCAAAGAGGACATCCAGATGGCCAACAGACATATGAAACGATGCTCGGCATCCCTCCTCATCAGGGAAATACAAATCAAAACCACACTGAGATACCACCTCACACCAGTCAGAGTGGCTAAAATGAACAAATTAGAGGACTCTAGATGCTGGCAAGGATGTGGAGAAACGGGCACCCTCCTACACTGTTGGTGGGAATGTAAACTAGTGCAGCCCCTCAGGAAAACAGTATGGAGGTTCCTCAAAAAATTAACAATAGAACTCCCCTAGGACCTGGCAGTAGCACTGCTAGGAATTTACCCAAGGGATACAGGAGTGCTGATGCATAGGGGCACATGTACCCCAATGTTCATAGCAGCACTCTCAACAATAGCCAAAACATGGAAAGAGCCTAAGTGTCCATCAACGGACACATGGATCAAGAAGATGTGGTTCATCTATACGATGGAATACTACATGGCAATGAGAAAGAATGAAATCTGGCCATGTTTAGCAACGTGGATGGACCTTGAGGGTGTTATGCTGAGCAAAATAAGTCAGGCAGAGAAGGACAGATACCATATGTTTGCACATATAGGAGGATTAGGAGGAATTTAATGGAGGACCGTGGGAGAGAAGACGGGGAAAAATAGTTGGGGAGAGGGAGGGAGGCAAACCATGAGAGACTCTTGAATGCCAAGAACAAACTGAGGGCTGATGGGGGTGAGGGGGGAGGGGAAGGGGAGTGATGGGCATGGAGTAGGGCACTTGTAGGGATGAGCACTGGGTGTTATATGGAAACCAACTTGACAATAAACTATTAAAAAAAGAATTTATTTTTTTTAATATTTTTATTTATTTTTTTTTATTTCTAGGATAGAGAGAGACAGCATGAACAGGGGAGGGTCAGAGTGAGAGGGAGTCACAGACTGAAACAGGCTCCAGGCTCCGAGCTGGCAGTCAGCACAGAGCCCGACGCGAGGCTTGAACCCACGAACCGCGAGATCATGACCTAAGCGAAAGTCGGACGCTTAACCGACTAAGCCACCCAGGCGCCCCAAAAAAGAATTTATTTTTAAAAAAAGAGCAAAACCTGAGGAAGGAGAAGAATCCTATTTTCAGAGTTATCATACAATTAAAGTGTTCAGTTTTTAACCAAAAAAAAAAAAAAATCACAAGACATACAAAGATACAGGAAGGTATGTCCCATTCAAAGGGCAAAAATAAACTAGAGAAAACTATCTCTGAAAAAGATCTAATGGCAGATCTATTAGACAAACACTTTAAAACAACTACCTAAAAATTGTTCAGAGAACTAATGGAAGATGTAAAGAAAGTCAAGAAAATAATGTATAAGCAAAATGGAAATATCAATAAAGAGAAACTTTTTTTAAAAAGTAAAATAAAAATTCCTACATAATGGGAAGAGATTTCTCAAAAAGTTAAAACTGGAAATACCTATGATCCAGTAATCACACTACTGGGTATTTACCCCCAAAACTACAAAAACACTAATTCAAATGGATATATGCACTCCTATGTTTATGGCAACATTATCTGTAATAGCCAAATTATGAAAATAGCCTAAGTGTCCATCAATAGATGAATGGATAAAGACGTGGCATGTATACAATGGAATATTATTCAGCCATAAAAAAGCCATTCAGCCATGAAATCCTGCCATTTGCAACAACATGGATGGAGCTAGAGATATAATTCTAAGTGAAATAAATCAGTCAGAAAAAACAAATACCATATGATTTCACTCATATGTGGAATTTAAGAAACAAAACAAATGAGCAAAGTAAAAAAATAGAGAGAGACAGACCAAGAAACAGACTCTTAACTTTAGAGAATTGATGGTTACCAGAAGGGAGGTTGGGGGGGAAGAGGGGGATGAGTGAAATAGATGATGGGGACTAAAGAATACACTTAACCATGATGAGCAGTGAGTAATGTATAGAACTGTTGAATCACTATATTATATCCCTCAAACTAATATAATACTGTCTATTAACTATAGTGGAATTAGATAAATAATGAAAATACAGCATACCAAAACATATAGGACTCAGTGAAAGCAATACTAAGGGGAAACTGTATAAATATAATACTTACATTAATAAAGATCTCAAGTCAGCAACCTACCTTTATACCTCATGGAACTAGAAAAAGAAAAGCAAATGAATCCCAAAGCTGTCATAAAGAAGAAAATAATAAAGGTTAAATAAAACATAAATAATGAAAAACAGAATAGAAACATAAAAGAGAAAATCAAATCAATGATGGTTCAAAAAGATCAACAAAATTGACAAAATTTCAGTTAGATAGACTAAGACAGAAAAAAAGACCCAAATTACTGAAATCACAAATGAAAGTGAAAACAATATTACAAATTCTACAGAAATAAACAGGATTTTAAGAGAGTATTATGAACAATAGTAAGCCAATGCATTGGATAACCTAAATGAAAGGGAAAAATCCTTAGAAACACAATGCCTACCAAGACTAAATCATGAAGAAATAGAAAATCTAGATAGACCTATATCTAGTAAAAAGATTGAATCAGTAATTTGTTCTGACAAAGAAAAGCCCTGGACTTGAAAAGTCCAAGACTAGGTTTCACTGACAAATTCTGCCAAACATTTAAAGAACTAATACCAATTCTTCTCAAACTGTTACCAAAAAATTGAAGAAGAAAACATTTTCTAATTCATTCTGAGGCCAGCTTTACACTGGTATCAAAAGCCAGACAAAGACACTATCAGAAAAGAAAAATACAAATAAATATCCCTTATGAACACTGACACGAAAATCTTCAACAGAATTCTAGCAAAATGAATTCAGCCACATATTAAAAGATTATGCACCATGACCAAGTGATCATTCCTTCAATGCAAGGATGGTTCAATAAATAAAACTCAATCAATATAATCCATCATATTAACAGAATGAAAGATAAAAACCACATGATCATCTCAAATGATACAGAAAAAGCATTTGATAAAATTCAACACCCTTTCATGATAAAAAACTAAACAAATAAGTAATAGATGACAACTACCTCAATATAATGAAAGTCATATAAAAAACCCACAGCAAACATCGTACTCAGTAGTGAAATACCAAAAGCTTTTCCTCTAAGATCAGGAACAAGGCAAGGATGCCTCCTTTCCCCACTTCTATTCAACATAGTGTTGAAAACTCTGGCCAGAGCAATTATGCAAGAAAAAGAAAAGGGATCCAAATAGGAAAGGGAGAAGTAAAATTATCATTGTTCACAGATGACAGCAATCCTTTTTTTCTTTAATCTTTTATTTTTGAGAGAGAGAGATACAGAGACAGAGCATGAGCAGGGGAGGAGCAGAAAGAGAAAGAGTCACAGAATATGAAGAGGTTCCAGACTCCAGCCTATCAGCACACAGCCCGATGCAGGGCTTGAACCCACAAACCATGAGATCATAACCTGAGCCAAAGTTGGACACTTAACCAACGGAGTCACCAAGGCGCCCTGACAGCAATCCTTAATACCAGGGCCATCCAAGCCATATCGGAGCCTATGACAAAAGGAAAATTCATACTGATTCTGTTTTTCTTTAAAATTTTGATACCTCATTCATCAATTTTTTATATTAATTTTGATTTCATAAATGTGACTACTGAGTTTTTTGCTCCTTTAAATTTTGTACCTGCTATGAGCGCCTCACTTATTTGACTCTAGACTGGGCCTTGGTTAATACTCAGTAAGTTTCTTAATAACACCTGAAAATTAAGTCACTTGCCTCTAAGAATAGGAGGAAAATCTTACATTTGTTAGTCATTTTCCAACCTACCTTGAGGCTCTGCACTGTGTAGGGCCTTTGCACTTGCTGTTCCTTATGCCTTGATTATTGTATCCATCTTCACATGGCTGGCTACCTCTCACCCTTCTCAAATTAGGTGTCTTATCAGAGAAACCTTCACCAAACCACTCCTTTTACAATATGTCTTTAAATTAAGTCTCTATTACTTTGGATGACAAAATCCTTCTTGTTTCTTTCATAACACTTAAAAAGTCACATTTATTTACTTGTGGGGTGAGTTCTTCACTGTGTGTAACCCCCATGCCCCTATAAGCTCCATGAGAACAGGGACCATACTATTCACCATTGCTCACCATTACATCACCATGACCTAGTTGACCTAAAACATAATAGGTGCTCAGTATATAATGATCGAATGGGTTAAAAAGCTAAGGAGGACTTAGAAACACTCAGATAAGTTGGAGAACTTCAAGGGCAAAAGTCTTGTTCTGCTTCAAGTTGAATGTCTGGAACACAATCACCTTATCTCCCAAGGACACAGATTCCTCAAAGTGAATCAAAGGGTGAGCATGGTTTGGGAGAAAGGGCCTAATGGGATTCAATTATAGTTGAAAGCCTGGGGGGGCGGGGGGGGGGGTTCCAAGAAAAAGTGTTAGTTGGACAGAAGATGAAGGTACAGTGTTACAGAGTTACTGAGCCAGAATGTATATAGTACAGAATGTACAGTGGACAGAGTTATTGGGCCAGATCCAAATGGGAGTCATAACGAGGCCTCAAGGGCTTTCCACAGCACGTGCTGGAACTGAGGTAAAACCCAATCAGCCAGAGAAACCACTGGGCCCTGACCAAACTGGCAAGGCCAGAACACAAATTAAACTAGGAAATGGTTTCAGCCTTGAATGCTTTCAGGACTGGCTGTAACCAGGCAGAAGATTGTTATCACTAAGGAAGCAGAGACACAGCTGTGCGAACACAAGGACTCCCTCCACTTAATACCATGGGATTATATAAGCAAACGCATCAAGACACCACCTTGCAATGAGGCAAACGGGGAGAGGAAAGATCTCTAAACTAAAGATGACTAAAACTAAAAGACCAAAGATCAAGGAGACTATTTAAGTCATTGAACTGGACTACATTTGTTTGCCCTTCTCTCTCCTGACTTTGAAGGGATTTGTACAGGAGATCACTTCAGTTGTGGAAAAGTCAGGAATCTACATTTTCTTACCACATCCAAGTGATAGGGCAAGAAAATTGAAAGACTTGCCAGCAAATGAACAAAAGAACTCTGACGGGTTCTAGTCTGCAAACATGGGTCTGTATGGCTCATCTGAATCTGACTTAGGACTGCCTTTTGTCTGGTCCTAGAATAATTCCCTTATCAGAGCTGGGAAAGACTTCGGTGCTCACGTGTTTCAACCTTCCTCATTTTACAAATAAGAAAACGGATCTTATTAGTTATTCATCTCAGTATGGTCTCTTGAAGAGCCATCCCCCTCTCAGCAAGTCCTGCCAGAATACACGGGAATACACGGGAATACATGTGAATATCAGGGTACATGGGTCTCCCATGTCCTTGCCCCAGGCTCTCAGTCTTTCTCAATGCTTCTTGCCGATGCTCCATCTGACGCAAAACTTAGCGCAGGGTCTCCCCCCCTCAGTGCTTCTCACTGCAGAGCCAGCCCCATTGCTCAGTACTGGCTCTTGCTTCAGCTCTGTGGCAAAACTATCTTATGAGCAGCTTTTTAGATACCCTCCCCCCTTGGTTTGACTGGCCCCTGAAAACCTCACACTGGTATGGTAACCATTAGGCAACATTCTCACATCTGCTATGACCTTGGCAATGAGGATAACTACCTCTTTCATTTTTCTACATCTTGATCTCTTCAGTGACATTATAAATTCCTTAAAACAAGGAGTATTCATCTATTCTTCCCCACATTACCTAATACAGTTCCTGGCAAAAAATATTGGCTAATTGATTTAAAATCATTCTTCAATCACCAATACAACCCCCACACTATGTTCTGAGTGAGCAGAGTAGGCAGCTGTTGGCTTGATATAAATTTAGAGTTTAGGAAAGCTCTCCCAGCCCAAGGACCGTTTCTCTCTGCCAGGATACCTAAAATAACCACATTACTCACTCCTTTGAGTCAAGGCCTTGAAAATTCTTGTTAAAATGCAAATGTCATCTGAAAGGGATAACATGAAGTTATCAATGCCTATTAATACCACAGAATATTATTAGCTTAGCATGGAATAAGATAGATCCAGAATATGGAAGAGCAGACCAATATTTAGGACCTGGTGAAATCAGGAACATCTTGGCAATTGGTGCATGCATATTGAAAGGAACAAGGATCTGAGCAAACTCAAGTGAGATGGTAGTAAAAGAGCACCTGATATAACGCAAAAAAAGGATTAATAATAATAATGGCTAATATTTTTAAGTACATACTCTATGCCAAATAGTATTGTAGGTGCTTCACATACATTAGGTCACTTTTCATTTCTTCATCTATAAGATAGATGTAACCATTATTCCACACTGCTAGTGATTTATTCAATAGTACAAAGCTAGTGAGGGGTAGAGCTGGAATTTGGAACAAGTTATGTGGTTCTAGGGTCTGTGTTGACCCTTCAGGCCATAGCATCACTGTGTTCCATGGTTGTTTTCACTAATATGGTCATGATTTTAACCACAGAAAGGGGGTCACGTGTTCCTCTTGCTCCTCCTCACCTACATTCTACAAGCCTTTTGATATGTCTACTCGTTCCAATTTCTCCTACAACCCAGCCCAAGTTCTCTTTATTTCTTCTCTATGAAGTACTCTCTGTCTGCCAGGCACCGTGCCAGTGCCTCATCTTATGTATGCCTCAGATAAAATACTAACAATTTCTACATGAAGAAACTAAGGCACAGGAAGTTTCATTACCTGCCCTCCCACCCCTGGCCAAAGTCATTCTGTAAATATTAGTCCTGGGATAGGAACTCACAAAAGCTGGCTCCAGAGCCCTCACTCATATTTCCCCTGTGATCCCGCTATCCTAAGAATTTCCTAACCTGCCCACATTTTGCTGATCTTTCCCAAACCACAGCCCCCCATACCACAAACCCTAAGGCCTCACCTTCCCACCCTAGCTCTGAACCTTGCATTCAAGGAGGTGGATGTTGAGGTTACCACCTTCCTCATGCTGCTCCAGGCATAAGTCTCCACAGAAAAGCTACTGGTTTGACTATATAAAAAAAAAAAAAAGTTAAGGGGCACCTGGGGGACTCAGCCAGTTAAGCATCAGATTCTTGATTTAGATTCAGGTCATGATCTTGTGGTTCATGAGTTGGAGCCCCCCACCCCCCATCAGGCTCCACACTGGCAGTGCAGAGCCTGCTTGGGCTTCTCGTTCTCCTCTCTCTCTCTGCCCCTCCTCCCCCTCTCAAAATAAATAAATAAACGTGAAAAACATTAAACATTTCTGCATGGTCACAAACAATTCAAAAAACAAAAGGCAACCTGGGAAAATATTCACAGCATATGTGATGAAGGGCTAATTTTCCTAATTTACACAGAACTTTTAGAGACACATACCCAAAAAGGAGGGGAAAAAATGACATAGGGTATAAACATGCAATTCAGTGGCTTAAATTCAGTTTTAAATGTTTGAACTTAATTTTTAAAATGCTATTTTTACATACCACAATATATTATTTCTCACCTATTTTACTGGACAAAATTTTAAAGATTGATACCAAGTTTTTATAGAAAGTGGGAAAAAAGACCTTTATAGACTATCATTCAGAATATGAATTAGTGTAGCTTTTTCATAGGGCAATTTGAGAACATCTACCAAAGTGTAAAATGCATATACCATTTGGTTCAACCTTGCTACTACAAAAAATTCACTTTACAGACATAGTGAATTAACAAGGATTTCTGTCCAAGAATGTTCACTGCAGCACTTTTTGGTTAAAAAAAAAAGCCCAATTGCTGGTAAGTAGATCATAGAAAATGAATGATGATATCACGGATACATTTCTAAAGATATCTATACTAAGCTGCATGGTCTCCAAATTGAGTTATACATACCAAGGGTACCTAAAACAATCCAGTGCAAGATGGAAGAAAAGATTAGAACTAATATTGAATATATATCTAATGTATTTAATCTTATCTTTCTTCAATCTATTTTCATGTATATTTTTAAATGCACATAATACATGAATATAATGGTTGAAGGGGTTCAGAGTTCTTCTCTGGCACAAGGATTATTTTGAGCTGAAAGCAACTGAGAGGAAACAGACACAGGGAAAATTCTCTGAGGCACCTGGCTGGCTCGGTAGAAAAAGCATGTGACTCTTGATCTTAGGGTTATAAGTCTGAGCCCCACATTGGGTATAGAGAGTACTTAAAAAATTTTTTTTAATCTTAAAAGAACAAAACAAAACACCTCTCTTCCTGCCCCTCTATACCAGGAAGGGCAGTACCATCCTTAATCACTTAACCACTCTATACTCTTAATCAGCTCAGAGTGAGCACCAGAGAAACCTGCATACCATGCTGAAACCTCGCTGAAATAACCCTTATCTTCCATGAGTTTTCTCCATATATCTACCTCCCCACAATATGCCACCCCTTAGAAGCTTTCAAAGTACTTTTATTTTTTCTTGATACTTTCCTTCAAATTTTTGTTCTTTATTAAGATGTTCTGTAAGTCCTGCTGGGGCCTTGACCCTGGACTTTGCAGCCTGCAGAACTCTGAGAGGTAAATGTTGCTATTTCAAGCCATCTAGTCTTTGGGAATTTTGTTACAGCAGCCATACAAAAGCCTGTAACGGTGGGACTTTCAATTACTTTACTTCTCCCCACGCCTTCCCCACTCCTGTTCCTCCTCTCCAACCCAATGCACCTTATGGTCCGGCAAACCAATTTCATCTTAGATTCTCACTTATACGCGTTGAGAGCCACTGCTTCACGGGTCTCTGGTGCTCCTACGTATCTTCCTGGGCGTACCAAACATGCAGAGCTCTGACTGATCTTTACCACGACATTTTCTGAGTTGTGTGTGCAGCAAGCTACCTTTGGAGATGAGGCAATGTCTCCCTCCTGGTCAAAGAGCAAGTTTGCTTTCCACTTGCTAAGGAGTGAACAGGTTCCCCAGCTCAGGTTTCTGTCCCCTTGCATGCAAACAACCATGTGGGCCCTCTGTGTCACTGTCACAGGGCTTAGGAAACAAGAGAACTGACACATATGTGCTGTTTTGTGCTTATGATGCTTATGCTCCTTGCCAGGCTGTGAGTAATAAAGTCTTTTGTATCTTATCCAAGAATCTTGTGTCTTCTGCCAACATCCATGAATCCATAATAGACTAAGTTATTAGCATGTAAATAGAATAAAATCAAATTTCAGATCTGACAATAGAGTGTCTTCACTTCTATTACATTCCCCACGCATTCTCTTTGTTTGAAACATTCTCTCCTCCTGTCTTTGCTTTTTGGGGTTTTTTTTTTCCTTTCTCTTACGATTATCACAGTTTTTAAATTTTTTTCCTGCTGACTTCAAAATTATACTTTACAGTTTTATTATCTTGTTGTTTATCTTTAGGTCTTGTTTTTATGCCTCCAACAAAAATTTAACCAGTATCTCCTTTCTTCTCTCAAACTCCACAAAGATTTCAGAATGGTTTAATGCCGTTTTTTCCCATGTTACGATAGTCTTTTATTTCAATTTAATTTTCCTTCATTTTAACCAACCTCTTTTTATTTTGTTTTGCTTGCTACAGGCAATTATTCAGACTTACCATTTGCTTACCAACTGTTTTGCTCACCATTGCCTCTTGCACCCCAGTCCTTTGTGCTAGGTTGAATTCCTGTCTTACAGTGAAGTATATCCTCCGGTAGTTCTTCCAGCAATGGTTTGTGAGTGGCAAATTCTTTCAGCTACTTTAGCTGAAATACACTTACTCTTTGGAGACTGCAAGAGCAAATGTTTTTTAACACTGGCATATGGAAGAGTAATGTGGAGGACTTTGACCATTCCAGATCCTTGGGTTCCTTAGAAATTCTGTTTTAGTGGTTTTGAAAGCGGCAGGACAAAAATATACCTTTTCAGTTAGCACTTAAACTGATTCTGATGTAAATATGTCAAAGCCAGACTTCAGAAGAAATGGGGCTATAAACAGATGGATGCCATGGAAAAGATTTTTAGTCCACAATAAACTATAAACTAAACTAAATTATGCGGCGCCTGGGTGGCTCAGTCGGTTGAGCATCGGACTTCGGCTTAGGTCATGATCTCGCGGTTCGTGGGTTCGCGCTCCGTGTCGGGCTCTGTGCTGACAGCCAGCTCAGAGCCTGGAGCCTGTTTCAGATTCTGTGTCTCCCTCTCTCTCTGGCTCTTCCCTGCCCACGCTGTCTCTGTCTCTCTCTGTCTCTGTCTCTCTTTCTCTCTCAGAAATAAATAAAACATTAAAAACATTTTAATAAAAAATAAGTTACAATCTTTCTTATAAAAGTAAACTAAACTAAAATTATTTATTTATAAAAGTAGACATTAAAGGACTTTTAGAAAAATAGAGAAATGAGGAGGAAAAAGTCACTTACTTCTATCTAAATACAATTATTGTCACTATTATTAAATATAGGTGATCTTCATCATTAGCAGGTACCACCTTTGCATATTCGCCTACTCCCTAAAGTGTATTTGTTACTCCAAACTCAGTACTTGTGGAAATGCACCCAGCAACAGAAAATCTGAGTGGCCACGGCACCTGCCCTTGTTTCCAAGCAAGGCTGAACAAAGCCACGCTCTGCTGGTTTCAGCTCTCACGCAGAGAGGACCAGAGGATGGAGTCGGTAGGGGGCAGTATGGTGCAGTGCAAGAAGCTTCAGCTCCGTGGTCCACTGGACCGGGTTTGAACCTCAGCTCTCGCACCTGTTACTAGAACGGTCTCAGGCAAGTCACTTAACATCTTTAAACCTTGTTTTTTTTTTTTCTCTTCTGTAAAATAAGAAAATAGAACCTACCAGGATCACTTGTTTTTAGGATTTAAGATGATAATCGATGTGAGATACGTATCTATAAGCACATATTTCTCCTAGGAGCAACAATTCACTGTTTACTAATTTGGTGTCCCCCAGACCTATTGGACATAATTACCACTGTGACAATTGATTGTATTTCCTTACACACTTTTCTCAAGTTTTTTTTTTTTTTTTTTTTTTTTTTTTTTTTTTTTTTTTTTTTTTTTTTTTTTTTTTTTTTTTTTTTTTTTTTTTTTTCTTTGATTTTGACACTGTTTCCTTAAGTCAGACCATTAGACAAGGCAAGTGTGAGGGTTAGGAGTCTTTGGAATCCTTGCAATATTTGCTGATTTGCTAACCTAAGTTAATTTTTTTTTTTTTTTTTTTTTTTTTTTTTTTTGCAATGTTACTGAGAGATTTATATGCTGTCTGTAATACAAGGTCAGTCTCTCCCGTTCCGGATCTTCTCAAAGGTAGTGGTTTCAACCTGGCTGCATGTCAGAATCACCTAGAGCACTCTTACAAAATGCTGATGCCCACACCTCATCCCCAGAGATTCAGATTCGATTATTATGAGGCGAGACCCAGGAAACAGTAACTGTGAAAAGCTCCCTGGTGGTTCTAGTAGACAGAGGTGGAACGTCTGTTTAATGTATTTGGAGAAGAAGCTAATGGTCTCAGTGCACTTTGGAGCCACCCAATCAGTAGCCCCCCTCCCTGTGGAGTATGACTTCTCCATTCTCAGCTCTGCTCCGGCCATGGACCATTCCCCTGCCTGCCAGTGCCTGGAACTCATACCTGGTGTCTTCCCCACAACAATGCTGCTATTTGAGCCACTGACCTCATTAGAAGGATGAAGTGGAAAGGGCCCCAGAGTGTCCTTACTGACCCGCCCCTTAATCTCCCCTCAACAATACCACAGAAGGATGGAAGGGAATACCAGACTTTCAGGAAGACTAGAGGCAATGGAAGAGAACTACAGAGCAGAAGAGAAAATGCAAACCCTGTACCAGATGTGACTGCTCCCATAGTCCAAGGTCAGAGAGCCATCACCACCAAATGTATCTGTGTGCAGACCCAAACCACTGCCCCCCACCTCCTTCCTGCCTTGGGCAGTCCCAGAAGGCACACCCTCAGGAGAACACTTCTCAAAGCCTGAGTTTCTCAGGCTAGAATAATATTCTATAAAAGATAAAAAGGATGCCTTCTACCATTGTGAGGTCAAGATATATGGTCTTCTTCCTTCTTGATAGATTCAGCAGGTAACCAATATGTCAAATGCACAAGCACGTACATACACTCACACAGAGACAAAGAAAAATTCTCAGAGAGAGTACAGGCTCAGTTCACACCAAGGATTTAGAGAAATGTTTTCCTAAATGTGCATTGACATGGTCCCCATCTATACTGAAGATAATATTTCACCTTATTATGCAAAGCAATATCAACCTCCTCACCCCAATTTCTTACATTCCTGCTTACAACCCTTTCCCAGAGGACTGCTGGTGCTTAACTGGAATGTTTCTGCATATTTTTCAAGCATCATAGCCACTTGCCTCTGATGGCCACATTCTGGCTCCACAAAGAAATAGCAAAGCATTGAAATTACTTCTTTCTTTTCTATTATATCAAAACATCTTCTGAGGGCATTTCCAAGACTAGCTTTGGTCCGTGGTCAAAGGCAACATGAGATTTATTATCCTCCCAGGGAGATGGCTTCCTAAGCTCACCTCACGGTGGGGTGGTGGATATGAGAGGGGGAAAGGGGAGCTTTCAACAGTTTTTCTGCATTTGATGTTTCTTGATTTTAATATGTGTACTAAATTATTCCATGAGCACTTTCCTACATTATAAAATAGTGCAATTAAGTGTTTATAGTTGCTAAAAAAATATTTCATTGACTGGGTATACCATGAGCTATTTAACTCCTTCTCTATGTGTACGTACATGAAATTTGTTTCCAATTCTTTATTACCTTAAATAATGCTGCATTAAACATCTCTGCTTATAAAGCACCTTTCTTGGGACTACTCACTGAGGATGGATGCTAAGAAACAGAACTGTTGAGTCAAGTTCTTGATAAACAATGGCAAACACTTTTCCAAAGGGCACATGCCAATGTACACCTTTACCAGGAAAATATGAGAATGGATGTGGATGGTTTTTCAATGAGGAAATGACACACTCACATCTCCATTTTATAAAGGTAAGTCTGGCTCATATCGAGGCCTGATTAGGTGGGCTTATGACAGCCCAAGTATAAATGATTAGAGTCTGGTAAAAAATAGAGGGAAGGCTTCATTAAGGAGACTTAGCCACCAGACAACCAGGACAGAAGTAAGGCCCTTGTTGGCCTTAAACACACTGTGAATAAATCAAAGTTGAGGGGAACTTGGAGGGATATCTCCCTTTATACCACAATCCAGGCATCACACAGTGTCTGCTACATTTGGTTGGAAATAACTGCAAAATCTGAGGCCCTTTGAGGACGTTTTCTGTCCACCAAAGTTACATGATGCAGAAATGTCATGTACACAGATATCAGAGTAGCCAGAATACAAACAGGTATTTTTCATGGTCAAGTCTTTTTCTTTTAAAAATAAAACACTTTCCTTATTTTGTTTCTGAATGCATGCTCACTCTCTTCTGATTGTTGTGCTGATTCACCCATGCTTGAGAGCCTTAATGTCTTTCTGATAGTCCATATGGCCTTAGAATAAATTTCCCTCAAGGCCATGTTAGAAGCCAAAAACAGTAGCTATAGCACTAGTGTTCTCTTTCACTTGATAAGAAATGTAATTTGTATAAACCTTTTTAAATTCTTACAAATAACTAGAACTTAAATCCTTATTTCAAAGCCACTAAAAACTTGCCTTTTAAATTCAAATACACAAAGTATACTGATCTAAACCTTGAGTCTTGGATGTGTTCATTCTAATTATTCACTATGGCAACAATGTCCAACAAAAGGGATAATCATCATCATCCAAAAAATCATCAACACAAGAGTGATCATCAGAAAAAGAATATTTCATGTAGCTTTACCTAATTTAGCTTATTTTTCACATCTATAGAAATTTGCCTAAAGATTTAAAAAAAAATCAAAGCTGCGGGAAAAACATGAAACATTTCTTCAGGACAAATCTTAGATATTGCTCTCTCCATCTCTTATATGTCTGTCTACATTGGTTCTAGCATATATGGTGTTTTTCATTAACACTGGAAATTATTCTTTTTACAGCTAACTACCTTGTTCTTGCTCTGCCCCTACTGCTACAGAATCTCCTCTACATCCTTAAAATCTTCAGTCTCAAAAGGATATTTCAGAGCTGTGGAGTGTCAGCACCTTCAATAAAACAATCAGTTTCTTCAGTTAATTTTCCACAGACTATCATTAGCTTCCCTCTAATACCAAATTGAATTTTTATTACATTGGTGATTAAGGTTTTTTGACCATTATTTGGCTGTCAAATATCAGGGAGGCAATGACCTGTATCATGTCAAAATTCTGAAATACAAAAATCGCTTGTCTTGCCAAAATATACTAAGGGTCACACTTAACCGGATAGCAATGGATAATTGCTCAGTAACCTGTGAGGGAAACTTCACTTTAAAAAGGTGGGGGGGGGGGGGGGTTCCTGAGATAGGCATAAAAGCAGAAATGGTCAGCTTCTATTGAAAACTCTACCTATAGTCCTAGAAGCACAATTTGTCTGCTTCCTTTTATGGACCTCATCTACCTGTTGCCCTTCTGGAAAACTACCAATGCATAAATCATGTGTCACACAAGCCGTAACCGCCCAGCACCACTCTTATCATACTCGTTCCCCACTGGAACCTAGAAATGCCATTCCAAAGTGAGAATTACTTTCAAATTTAAAATAAAGAGAGAACAACTGAGCAAAATAGTTTTTTTTAAGCAGTTTTCAAAATTTAGGAGGAAGCATGGATTCAAAGGAAGAAAGACGTAATCCACAGGTTTGCTCTCCATGATGGGTCTCCTCTCCCCACACAATCTTCAGTGCCTGCTGTAGGTCCTGAGAGACTGGCAACGGTCCTCAGGTGCTTTTGGGGGCCCCATGGGAAAGGGAAGTAGTGGTAGGGGATGAGTTAATATATATGTGAAGCCCATAGCACAGTCCCCAGCACCCAGTAAACACAGTGTATCAGTACTCTCGTCATCAGGGTCATCATGGCTGGTCTTGTTATTATCGGGAAATGGTGGATAGATCTTATTTCTTCTCAGTACTCTGGGGCATTCTGGAAATTGTGGGCCATGGGAGGAGACCCCAGAGTGTTCCATGTCAAAAAGATGTCCAGGGTCCTAATGCATTCCTCATCTTCCCTGTCAGCAAAAGGGAATCTGGTAGTTGGCGTTCTCTCATGAGAGGCTATTACAGGCTCTCGGGCCTGTGTAGCACCACACCAGCGGCTCTGTTCTCTAGTCATTACTTAGCAGACCCGCTGCTACAGCCACTGCCACTGTCATCCATTGCTGCTGATATTGCCTTCGCCATTCCTATCAAGATGGCCAAGAGTAATCATACCAATGGGATTATGGCCCTTCTCTATGACTCATTCAAGTGTTGTCTGACTCTTTGTCTATAGGTTATTTTCTGAAAGAAGTAAAGACACATGTCCTTAAGTTTGGATCAGAAGACTTTTTTGTTAAAATTTATTTTTATTTTTAATGTTTATTTTTTAGAGAGAGAGAATGACAGAATGCGAGAGTGGGGGGAGGGGCAGAGAGAGAGGGAGACACAGAATCCAAAGCAGGCTTGCTCTAGAGCTGTCAGCATAGAGTCCAATGCATGGCTGGAAGTCACAAACCATGAGATCATGACCGGAGTTGAAGTCGGACACTTAACCAACTGAGCCGCCCAAGTGCCCCTGGGTCAGAAGACTATTCTGTGGTATCTCCAGTGCCTCTTTCCCCACTAACCCCCAATCTTAACAATTAATCCCAAAATCCTAATGAATCTTTATGTGAATGGAAGTGCTGCTGGCTTCTTATAAAATGATAACATTTTTTCCATCATCATGCAGATTAGATTTCACCCTTATACTCAGGAATATCTTCACTGTATTCCCAACCTGTTTATATTCAAAGTCCCTAACATATCTGAGAAGAAAACTCAATGGTTGTCTTAAATTATAAGCAGGGAAAAAGTGACATAGTGTGACAAGTGAAACCATACGTTTGAGATAGGCAGCTGAGGTCCATGTTGGGATATTTAAGGATAACAGATTTGTGGAGATAAGTGTAAAAGGAATGTAAAACAAAGAGAAATGAGACATAATTTTTAAGAATCCAGGAACATTCTGAGAAGTCAATACTAGATAAAAATTCTTAGGATAGAACAGTACTCAAGAAGAGTTTTATAATTATAATCCAACCTCTTTGATTATCACTCTCTACTGAGCAATTCCTCAGTCTTCCATTCCCATTGAAATATTCTGAACTTTCTGTAAGCATTCTATAATGGGAAAGTGAGACTCTCTAATTTTTTTTCAAACAATGGCACTTCTGGAGCATTCAGAAACATGACAGAGTCAACCTTAATGTGGATGTGAGAAGGAAACAGAACAATATTTTCATTTAAAACTTTCATTTAAACTTTAAGATATAGTTCTATATCTCAAAGCTCATTTAAATTACCTCATGAAGGGGCACCTGGGTGGTTCAGTTAATTAGCGTCCGACTTCCATTCAGGTCATGATGGTTCGTGGGTTAGAGCCCCACGTCAGGCTCTGTGCTGACAGCTCAGAGCCTGGAGCCTGTCTTCGGATTCTGTGTCTCCCTCTTTCTCTGACCCTCCCCTGCTCATACTGTCTCTCTCTCTCAAAAATAAATAAAACATTAAAAAAATAATCTCATGAAAATCATAGCCTGACAATAGTGGCTATTTTATGAGAAAGTATATAATTTTTACCTCTCTGATCAGACATCAGAAGACAGTGGGAGGATTCTTCTCAAAGCCTGTGAATCTCCCTTTTAAAGTGCTAACATTCTGAAAAGCACAGTTCAAAATCAGTCTGGTTACTGAATATAAAACACTACTGTAAGTAAAATTATAATTTCCATTTCTTACCATCCTGAACAGAGTTCACTTAGGACTCAAAAGTTCTACTAATGATAAGCAAGTTTCCATATGAACTTTTTCAGCTGTTTGGGAATGTCAACAGGACCACCATACACTGCAGCAAAAATGTTTCTCTGCTCTCTCCTCTGCATGCACATATTAGCCATATTCACTTTTTTTCATTTGCCAAGGTAACAGATATTTATATAATACCAACTACCTTCCCAATGCTGCCTTACATACTGCGCAGAATCTAAATGAATGAATGACACAGTCCCTACTCTCTAAAATCTTACAATATAGTTGGGGAACTAGCTTATGTTCATGAAAATAATACAAAACAATATTAGAACACAATACAAGATGGTACTCAGGGGCGCTTGGGTGGCTTAGTTTTTTGAGCATCTTACTCTTGATTTCATTTTAGGTCATGATCCCAAGGTCATGGAATAGAGCCCTGCATGAGGCCTCCAAGATGAGTGTGGAGCCTGCTTGGGATCCTCTCCCCCTCTCTCCCACTCATGCTCTGTCTCTCTCTAAAATAAAAATAATAATTTTTTTAAAAAGCAACTGTGGAGAATATAAGACATAGAAAGCTCTGGACAAGCCAACAGTAGAAGAATAAAGCACATCTTTGAAGAGCAAGAAGCTGAGTGTAAGGATAAGAAATATGGAGAAACCAAGCCTCAGGGGTATTTTGGGTGATCACAGGCAGGAAGGACCAGAACAGGAAAACTCCCCATGAAGGAAGTAGAGCATATTTAAAAGACTGGGACTTCGGGGAGCCTGGGTGACTCAGCTGGTTGAGCATCCAACTCTAGATCTCGGCTCGGGTCATGAGTTCAAGCCTCACATCAGGCTCTGTGGTGACATTGCAGAGCCTGCTTGGGATTCTCTCTGAGACTCCCTTACTTATGCGCACATGCTCTTTCTCTCTCCAAGTAAGTGAATAAACTTTTTAAAAAAAAACATAAAAAAATAAAAGACTGGGACTTCAATTGGTTTTTGGTTTCCCTGTGGCATCTGAAGATTTATGTGTATTATGTGGTTTTCTGCTCATCAAGCTAACCCAAGCACTATGTTCCCCAGATAGGTCATGTGAGAAGGACTACCAAAAAGACAGTACAGAGGGATAGGGCAGGGACAGCTAGTAGCATTCTAAACAGCTATTCTTAGCTTCTTCTTTGGCAGAGACTCCAGTCTTCAA
The DNA here is from genome assembly GCF_003009895.1 of Hyaena hyaena. Classification (NCBI taxonomy): domain Eukaryota; kingdom Metazoa; phylum Chordata; class Mammalia; order Carnivora; family Hyaenidae; genus Hyaena; species Hyaena hyaena. The sequence goes on along the minus strand of NW_024081361.1, from coordinate 974,838 downwards.
CTAAGCACACAGTTGCCTGAAATAAAGACCATGTTTCCCAGCCTCCCATGCAGACAGGAGGGCCATATAACTAAGCTTTAACCAATGAGATGCAAGCAGAAGTATCAAGTGCATCCGTTAGAAAAATACCTCAAAAGAAGCCAAATCTTAGAAGACTCCTTAAGATAAGCCCCTGATTTTTTCACTTTGCCTCCTTCTTCAGCTTTGCAACTAAAACAGGATGACCGGAGGTCTGACAGCCACCTTGTCTATGCAGTGACCTCAGAGACAGAAGCCATGTACCAGGGTGACAAAGTAGAAAGGTGGAAGCAGCCAAGGCTCTGAGGTCTGCGACTTCCCCATGCTAGCCCTAATATGTGTACTCCAGTCTTCTTTCATCGGGTGAGGAAGAAAATTCTACACATTTTTAAGCCACTGATACCCAGAGCTTATCAGTTATATGCAGCTGAATACAATCCTAACTGATCCAGGGTGTTTGTAGCTGACTGCAGTCAACAAATAGTTGTACAAAGTGCAAGGCAAGATATAAGATTGTGATGACTAAAACTCTAAAATAAAGCAAGCTTTCTTCCCACAGTCTTGAGCAGCGGGGAAGAAGAACCACATAACCAACAATAATTCATGATAACAAGGCCTCTAACATATTACAGATGCCACAGGGAAATAACTTATTGATAGCCAGGCCTTGACTTCAAAGGAGGGTACAGTTGGGTAACTAAGAGTCTGTTGCTTGTTAATTGAGCAAAGAATTAGGAATTCTTTGTAGGAATGTTTCTGAAAGTTTTAGAGCAGCTGAGACAAACTATTTTGCTCTCTATTCTAGGAGGAAATGAAGACCTTGAGAGTAGAGAGGAGAGCCACAGGGGACTGGAATTAGGAGAAGGGTCAAAAGAAAGAGGAAGAGATGAGAGAGCAGGGAGGACAGGAGAGAAAAGAAAGAACCAAGACAGAGACAGAAGGACACATTAGCTGGAGCCAAAAAGAGAGCCTTGTAAAGAGATGCCTAGTAGACAATTAAATGTGAAATACAATTAAAATATGTCAATCTGTTTTTCAGTCTACCCCATGAATCCTGAGTAAGATCCCTTATCTGTATGGAATAGATATTCTTTGGGGACATGTGAAGAATAACTAAATCCTACTTCAAGGTTGGTGGGGGCCATCCCAGAGACAGTGACAACCACCTGGTTAAATATACAATGTGCTATGGAGGTTCTGAGGAAGGAGATATGGACGTTTTGAGTAGATAAAGTGAGAGTAGCATCAAGAATAGTGAGTAAGGGGCGCCTCGGTGGCTCAGTTGGTTAAGTGACTGGCTCTTGATTTCGGTTCAGGTCATGATCTCTTGGTCTGTGAGTTCAAGGCCTGTGTCAGGCTCTGCACTGACAATGGGGACCGTGCTTAGGCTTCTCTCTCCCTCTTTCTTTCTGCACCTCCCTTGTTCACACATGCGCACTCTCTCTCTCTCTCTCAAAAGTAAACATTAAAAAAATAATAAAATAAAGCCAATGTGTTCAAAACAGAACTGATTAAAAAAAAAAAAAAAAAAGAATAGTGAGCAATTTTACTAGGAAGATAAAGGGAGTAGGTTCCTAGCAGAAGCACTAACATCTGCATGTTCCCAGAGACCTTCCAGAGAACGGTTAACACTGTGAAAACTTCAGGTACCATGCCAAACTGGAATGGCAAAATTTGAGGGCAAATAGACCTTTCAGTATCTCTTAAATCACACATCTATGCAGGTAACTGATAAATGAAAGGGGATAAATAAAGGAAAACTCCTTTAGATCAACCATATATTTAGCAAATACTAAGATGCAAGGAACTCAAAAAGGAATAAACAGAGGTCCCACTTTCAAAAATCTCGTATTTTATATCCATCATTCTTTCATCGTGTCTTATTACCACAGAAGAGTATAGCTGCTAAATAGCTACTAAAAAAGTTCTCCAATGTGATCATATTACTATGCTCTAAAACAGGTTGGTCTCTTAACTAAACTATACCTGAGTTCCTTTGAGCTCCAAAGACCCATGATCCTATCATAATCAGAAAGTTTATACGCCCAAAAGGTCATTATGAGAATTGTTTTTCTTGTAAAATAGGTACATCTTGCAGAAACTATGTTATTTAATTCTGCATCATTTTCCAGCCACTTTATATCTCTTTCAAAGTAGAAGAAATAACATTCCAACTCTAAATAGCTCAGCAATGAAGATGCTGAATTAAACTAGCAGAGTGAGGGGCGCCTGGGTGGCTTAGTCGGTTAAGTGTCCGACTTTCGCTTAGGTCATGATCTCGCTCTGCGTGGGTTCGGGCCCCGCGTCAGGCTCTGTGCTGACTGCCAGCTCAGAGCCTGGAGCCTGTTTCAGTCTGTGACTCCATCTCTCTCTGACCCTCTCCTGCTCACGCTGTCTCTCTCTCTCTCTCTCCTAGAAATAAATAAAACATTTAAAAAAAATAAATAAATAAACTAGCAGAGTGAACAAGACAGAAAAGACAATTTCACGGAGCTCTCACTTAATATGGAAATGAGATGTAAAGCTGAGGACAAGGGGAGGAAAATTAGCTCAAAAGACAACATTTGAGTTGTGATAGTGCTAATGTGATACCATAATGACAGACTTCTAACCCATGATTAATTTAACCAGTCACATGAGTCAACCCACCAGTTATGTCAAAAGGAGTTGGCCTGTACAATGAATTCTGAAAATAGTTTTAGCAGATGTGGGAGAAGGAGGATAGAGGAAGGGGAAGAGAGGAGAGATTAGTTCAGAGAAAGGTGGGCCCTGGATGTGAGGCAGAATTGTATTCACATGTCAGGTCACTGGCTCTGCTTTGGGACAATAACCTCTTCAATATGAGCTCAATTCAATGTGCCTCATAAGACGCATTTGCTCAGAAGGACATTGCTTGTTCAGATTTGAAACCAATTGTTCATAAATTCAAAACTAACAGTCACCTACCTATATGGTGGATGTGCTCTTAACTCTCTTAGAGTATCTCTTAAAGATACTCAAAGGTCCATCTGCCTCCAAACTTTCACACTCCCAGCTTGACCTGATCTCGTCACTATTACAACTCTTCCATTAAATTATAACGTACTCTGGAAGGTCTCTGGGAAAAAGCAAATGTTAGTACTTATATCTGGTACGTACAAGATCATCTTGTTACTTTCCTGCCTAGATATCTTTCCTTTGAGTATGGTTGAGGCTTTTCCCACTGCCTGGATAATTCTGCAGATGTGTAAGGTCCACAGAGTTTAGCTGATCCACAAATTACATAGCCAAGAGAGTGTATATATTCTTAAACACGTGGCATTTTAAGAGGTATGAGTAAAATAAATTCCCAGTCCCTTTAAAAGTTAAAGATAAGGGGTGCGTGGGTGGCTCAGTCGGTTGAGCGTCCGACTTCAGCTCAGGTCATGATCTCACTCATGGGTTTGAGCCCTGCATCAGGCTCTGTGCTGACAGCTCAGAACCTGGAACCTGCTTCAGATTCTTTGTCTCCCTTTCTCTCTCTGCCCCTCCCCTGCTCACTCTCTGCCCCTCTCTCTCAAAATAAATAAATGTTTTAAAAGGTTTTTTTAAGTTAGAGGTAAAACTGCTTGTGAATAATCAAGTCTTATAGCAATGAAAATGAAAGAACTACAACTAGATGCAAAAACACGGATAACTCCCACAAACAAATGGTGAGCAAAAGTGGTCAGACATAAAGAGTACATATCATATAAGTCCATTAATACAAAGTTCATAACAGGCAAAACTAGACTATAACATTAGAAGACAAGAAGATAGTCATTACCTCTGGAGGAGAGACTAAATGGCAGTTGGGAGGGGACAAAAAGGAGGCTTCCAGTGTGCTGGCAATGTGCTATTTCTTGAACCAAGTGACTGTTACTCAGTGTTCACTTTGTGATAATTTATTGATAATTCATTTGTGTTTAATGTATTTTTTGTATGTGGTATACTTCAATTTTTAATTTTTTTAATTTATTATTTGAGAGAGAGAGAGAGAGAGAGAGAGAGTGTGTGTGTGTGTGTGTGTGTGTGTGTGTGCGTGCACATGAGAGGGGCAGAGAGAGAGAATCCCAAACATGCCCAGTGTTGTGAGCTTGGAGACCGATGCAGGGCTCGATCTTATGACTATGAGATCATGACCAGAGCCAAAACCAAGAGTGGATGCTTTACCACAAAAGCCACTCAGCTTTAATTTTTCTTTAAGCTTATTCATTTATTTTGAGAAAGAGAGAGAGAGAGCGAGAACGTACATGACCAGTTGAGTAGGGGAAGGACAGAGAGAGAGAGAGGGAGAGAGCAAGAATCCTGAGCCAGTTCCACACTGTCAGCTCAGGGCCCTATGCAGGGCTCAGTCCCACAAACTATGAGATCAGAACCTGAGCCGAAACCAAGAGTCAGACATTTAATCCCCTGAGCCACCCAGGCACCCTCTATACTTCAATTTTAAATTATTTTTATTTTTAAAGTAAGCCCAACATGGGGCTCAAACTCATGGACCCTGAGATCAAGAGTCACATTCTCTACCTACTGAGCTAGCCAAATGTCCCCAATTTTAAATAAGTTTTAAAAGAAAAAGTTTAAAATTCAACTACACATGTGGAATTTCAAAGGTCCTCAAATAGCAAAAACAATCTTGAAAAGAAAACAAAGCTTGAAAGTCTTAAGCTTCCTGATTTCAAAACTTACTACAAAACTACTATAATCAGGGGTGGTTGGATGGCTCAGTCAGTTAAGCATCCAACTTCAGTTCCGGTCATGACTTCATGGTTTGTGAGTTCAAGCCCGCATCAGGCTTTGCACTGACAGCACAGAGCCTGCTGGAGATTCTCTCTCTCTTCCTCTCTCTCTCTGTCCCTCCTCCAACCTCTCTTCTCCCTCCCTCTCTCCCTCAACATTAAAAATAATAATAAAAATTAAAAAATTAAAACTACCATAATCAAAACAGCGTGGTACTGGCATTAAAACTGACATATAGACCAACGGAATAAAATAGAGAGCCCAGACATAAACCTTCACATATCTGATCAAAGGATTTTCAACAAAGATGCTAAGACCATTCAATAAAATGGTGTTGGAAGAACTGGATACCTACATACAAAGAAATGAAATTGGAGTGTCTTACCTTAGATTAATTCAAAATGAATTAACTCAAAATGAATTAGAGACATAACTAAGCATCAGTGCTAAAACTATAAAACTCGTAGAAGAAAACATAGAAGAAAAGCTTCATAACATTGGACTTGGAAATGATTTCTTGGATATGACAACAAAAGTACAGGCAATAAAAGAAAAATACAGACAGTTGGACTTCACCTTTAAAAGTTCTGTACATCAGGGGCACCTGTGTGGCTCAGTCTGTTAAGCAAGCAACTTTGGCTCAGGTCATGATCTCATGGTTTGTGGGTTCAAGCCCCACATTGGGCTCTGCACTGACAGCTCAAATCCTGGAGCCAGCTTCTCATTCTGTGTCTCCCTCTCTCTCCCTCTACCCCTCCCCAGCTCATTCTCTCTCTCTTTCTCTCTCAAAAATAAATAAACATTAAAAAAAATTTTAGTTCTGTACATCAAAAGACATTCTCAAAAGAGTGAAAAAGCAACTCATAGAATGAGAGAGCAAAAAGTCTGATAACAGATACTTTAAAGAGGGTAAGAAAAATAGTTTCATTTAACCCATGTCACCAATCTCCCAAGGCAGCACAGCTCAGTGTCAAAAGAGACCCGCTCAGTCTGCAATTTCTTGCCAAAAGGGAAAGTGAGAGCACAGTGAGTGAGCACCCCTTCCCCAGCCATGCAGCACATTGACCAAAAGGCCCACTTCTTTGTTGCTCCACCCAGAATACTGAGGTGATCAGCATAACTGAAAGGTTGGAAGAAGCTGAATGCATAGCAACTGGGGCTCAGAATTCATCAAAGGGACATGGCGTGTACAACCCACTTCATAGATTCCATCAAGAAGGCTGCCTACAAGCCGCATTAGATGCTTTCCCTGCAACCCCCCTCAACTGGACCATGGAGACTCTAAATGCTCCAAGTACCTCACCCACACCCCCTGCCATGGTTGGCTCTTCATGTGCACCCCCAGGCACAGCAAGAATGGGTTTTTAGAGATGGCATGTGATCACATGCAGAAAACCAGCTCAAACCTGCAGGATTCAGAGAAGGCATACAAACTTGAGCAATAAAGGGCACTGCTCTAGGAAAAACAAATGAGAAGCTCTCAGCACCCAGCCTGGATTTGTGGGACTGAGAGAAGGTATACAATCTTAGGAATTCTCTCTAAAGAAGGAACAAGAAGTATGGAGCAGACACTTCCATAGTAACGGTCCGAGAGAGCCTCAGAATCCCTAGCCAAGCTGACCGGTGAAGGCATTTGTTTTTCCCAAAGCCAGGCAGTAATACTGGAGGATGTGACACCTTCTTTAAATATGAAGACAACAACACAAGATTTCAAGTAACATAAAACATCAAGGACAGAAGACACCACCAAAGAAACTCAATAATTTTCCAGTCACTGACTCCAAAAAAAAAAAAAAAAATGGAAATCTACAAATCATCTGTCAAATATTGAAAATAATTATTTTAAGGAAGCTCAGTGAGCCACAAGACAACACAGATAAAGATCTCCATAAAATCAGGAGAACAATACATAAACAAAATGACAAGTTAACAGAGATAGAAATTATGAAAAAGTACCCAACAGAAATTTGGGAGCCAAAGCATGCTATGAATAAAATGAAAATAGTGGTGACATGGGTCGTTCCTGACTTCAGTCCCCTAATAAGAAGACCAGCTAGCAACTATCCATTGACAAGATACTATTGTGAAAATCTCAGAAATGGGGGCTGAGGTGAAAGCACCCTGGAGCACAGAAACCATGAAGAACTGCATCATAAGTGTTGGAAAAGGAGCTACATACTGGCCATACTGCCCCTCTCCTAGGCTGGTACAACACCACACCAAGAGGGACCCCTGGGCCTAGTTTCCCCAACAAGACAAAGAGAGCCCAGGATAAATATCCAGCTCTCCAGCATTGTGAGTTTCTTCCCAGGGGCCCCACTTGAGTCTTGCCTCCCACGGGTCTTTTCAAGGGGAAATCTGTGGGGCTTGACTACTGAGATCAGACTGTGATGGAGGAGGACAGGGCTTGCAGCAACCTGCTCTCAGAGCTGAGTAGATTGAGTTCCTACTCATGGTGGTGCCCGGGTGGAAATCCCAACCAGCGGTAGTGCCCATCTACAAAGGAAAGACAGTGGCCTCACCTGGCCAGGGTACTCAGTGTGTAGTTCTGCTTGATTTGATCCCCCCAAACAACAGCCTTGTTTGTCTCACATTCGGTTCCACTGCCCTGCCCACACAGAGAAGCTAATTCTTAGCCCTTCCTGCTGTTGATGGTACCTGGCCCCTTAGCCACACACAGTCAGGAAGCCTGACCAGAGCACTTGGGAAGCTGTCTAGCCCAGCAGCACTTCAGCAGAGAGCCCAGCCAACGGGTTCGCCCTTCTGCAGAGCCAGGCTGGTAGCCCCATCCGGCCAGGGGCTTGGTGCATAGCTCAGCCCTCATTTGGTCCCAAACAATGAGCTTTCCTAACCTTGGGGCCTGTTCTGTAGCCCTGCCCAGGCAAGGACACTAGCTCATAGCTCTGCCTGCTATTGAATACACCTTCAGCCGCACTTGACCAGGAAACCTAACCAGAGCCCAGAGGAGGCTGTATAGCCCATCCTGCGGCTCCACTCGGAGTGGTACATGAGCAGAGAGCCCAGCAAGTAGCTCTGACTCTCTGCAGAGCAAAGCAAGTGGCCCTGTGTGGCCAGGGCACTCGGTGCACAGTTTTGCCTGATTCCTACCCCAAAACAAGTTGTGCCAGCGTTGAGGCCCATTCTGCTGCCCTACCCAGGCAACGGAGCTAATTCATAGTCCCACCTACGCACAGTACCCAGTCCCTCCCAACAAAGCCTGATCAGAGAATCCAGGAAACCACAGAGCCCATCCTACAGCTGCGCTTGGGCAGGGAACCAAGCCAGCAGTCCCGTCCAACTATTCCCAGCCAGCAGCGTACCCTCCACCTCAGAGCTTGGGCAGTGGCCTCACCCAAAAATAGACCCCACCTGCCCAAGGATGCTCCCAGCTGACCTGTCCAAAACCACAAGGTAAGCAGACTGGTGAAGGACTATCTCTGCCAAAGCTAACTTGTGAAGTCTGAGAAAGGGGGACTGCTTACTCACATGCACAGATACCAAAGTAAAGAATCTAGGATCATGAAAAATCAGGTGAACATAATGCCACCAAAGGAATTAATAAAGCTGCGGCAAATGGCCAGAAAGAAATGGAGGTCTATGAGCTGACAAAGAATTCAGAATAATTGTAAAAGTGTTTAGTCAGCTTGGTGTACAAGCACAGACAACTAACAAAAATAATAAAACAATGCATGAACAAACAAGAGGTACAACAAAGAAGCAGACATTAAACATTAAAAAAATGTTTAGAACTGAAGAATACAGTGACTAAAATGAAGGGCTCATTAGTCTTCAACAGCAGATTCAACCCAGCAAAGAAAGACACCTGCCATTTGCTACAACATGGGTGAGCCTCGAGGGCATTATGCTAAGTAAAATAAGGCAGTCACAGAAGACAAATGCTGCATGATCTTACTTATATATGGAATCCCCAAAAAGTCAAACCCGGAGGAAAGAGAATAGAATGGTGGTTGCCAGGGACTGGGGAATGGGTGTAGTTAGGAGATGTTGGCCAAGGGGTACAGAGTTTCAGTTATAAGAGGAATATGATCTGGGAATCCAATGTATAGCATGAGACCTATAGTTAATAACGTATTATATACTTGAGATTTGCTACGACAGTAGGTCTCAAGCACTCTCACCACAGAAAGAAAAAAGTGTCAGCGAGGTGAAATCATGTGTGAATTAGCTTGATTATGGTGATCATTTCACATTGTATATACGTATTTCAAAGCATCAAACATCATTTTGTACATCTCAAATATATGCATTTTTACTATGTCAATCATACTTCATTAAAGCTGGGGGTGGTGGGGAATGGGCCAAAGACTTGAATAGAAATTTCTCCAAAGAAGACATACAAATCTCTAATAAGCACACAAGAAGATGCTCTACCTCACAAATCATTAGGAAAAGGTAAACCAAAATCACATTGAGATGCCACTGCACACTATTAGGATGGCTATTATCAATAACAACAACAGAAAATAACAACTGTTGGTGAGAATGCACAAAAATTAGAATACTTGCCCATTGCTGGTCTGAATGTAAAATGTTGCAGCTGCTGTGGAAAATGTTATGGTGGCTCCTCAAAAAATTGAAAATAGAATTACCAACCATATCATCCAGCAATTCTACCTCTAGGTATGCACCCAAAAGAACTGAAAGCAGGGACTCAAACAGATATTTGTACACCCATTTTCAAGCAGCATTATTCCCAATAGCCAAAAAGGGAAAGCAACCCTAGTGCCCATCTAAAAATGTGATATGGGGCACCCGGGTGGCTCAGTGGGTTGGGCGTCTGACTTCACCTCAGGTCATGATCTCGCGGTTTGTGGGTTTGAACCCACAAATAAGTAAATGTTAATAATAATAAATAAATAAACATGTGATATATACATACAATGGAATAATATTTAGGCTTAAGGAGGAAGGAAATTCTGACACAGGGTACAACAGGGACAAACCTTAAAGGCATTATGTCGTGTGAAATAAGCCAGGCACAAAAGGATAGATATTATACTCTTCCAGTTATGTGAGGTACCTAGAATAGTCAAATTCACAGAGATAGAAAATAGAACTGTGGTTGCCAGGGTTGGGGGTAAGAGAGAATGGGGAGTTATTGCTCAATGGGTACAAAGTTTCAGTTGGGGAAGATGAAAAAGTTCTAGAGATGGACGATGGCATCTACATAACATGAATGTATTTAATGCTCTTGAACTATATACTCAAAATTGGTTCAAAATGGTAAATTTTATGTTCTGTATATTTTACCACAATAAAAAAGAAAGTTTTGGGGCACCTGGGTGGCTCAGTCGGTTAAGCGTCTGACTTTAGCTCAGCTCATGATCTCATGGTTCACGAGTTCGAGCCCCAAGTCAGGCTCTCTGCTCTCAGTGTGGGGCCTGCTTCGGATCCTCTGTCTCCCTCTCTCTGCCCCTCCCTTGCTCACTCTTTCTCTCTCAAAAATAAACAAACATTTTTTTAAAAGTTCTTTTTGTATTACCAACAAAACCTGGCCTACAGCTGAAGCTGTGTTCTGCACTAGCGCTTTCCAAAAGGAAAATCAGAATACAAGACTAGGACCTGGCAAGCTGCAGAGGAATTACTTTCAGAGCGTGGCCAAGTATAAACTATCGGGCTCACATCAACATTCATAATGTCCAGAGTGAGGCCTGAAGTTTTTTTTTTTTTTTTTCTGTTCCCCAGGAGATTCTAATATGCAGCCATGTTTGAAGGCTGCTATTCTCTCATGTCACCATATCCAATTTAGAGGCGCAAAAAAAAAAAAAAAAAAAACCCAATTATCTATCTTTTGTTTATGACAGGCTCAACTCTAAATGTACTAATTTTATATGATGAAACATAGTTGTGTTTTTTTTTACATAATGCTATATTGATATTTAAGAAGAGCCCAAAAGTGAACAAATCAAATCTCAAACCTTGACTTCACAGACATTACTCAAAAAAAGAATTGATTGATGTGATTCTGTAAAATTTACATTTGTAAGACACATTTTCTCAACTCCTTCTATTAGCTGTGTGTTGAAATTTCTTAGGGAGCATACTTGCTAAGCTAACAAGGAATGGTCATCCCCATTTTGTCTTATCAGATGCTGGCAATATAAAAATGTCTGATTCTTTGCTCATGATCATGTCACTGTTTACATTTTAAAAATCAGCTTCCACCTGAAATAATCAGTGTGTCTTCAGCAAAAGCATTACACAGTAATTATATACCATTTGCATCTGCAGACTCATTTATTATTAACAAGTTTATGATTTTACATTATTGACCAGCATCTTTCTGGAGCCAGGAAATTTATTTAATTACATGCTAAATCAAGAGCCTAAAGATGTCTACAGGCCATTCTTGGTAAGTGGTGACACGTGGTATCACAGAAACAGTGAACTGAAATCCAAAGGCCTGGTATGCTAGCTGTGAGCCACCCGGACCCCCTCCTCGGGAATAAGTGCTGTTGCCTTAGCTGAAAGTGCCCTGGGCGAAAAGGTTTTGTCTCCTCCCAGTCAAGCTGCATGCAATGACTGATAGACCCAGACCTTTTGCCTTAATCTAAGCATTTATCTCTGAAGGTCCATCCCAGCTTTACACTCTCCTGGCCGAGGCTTGCCTGTGATTCAGCTGCATTACAGTCCCACTTCTCTCTGCCCTGCCTTCCTCACTCCCGAGAGCGAGCAAGCAAGCTCTAATGAATCGTTGGCAACAGAATCTTCAGCTCAGAGTCTGTTTCCATGGAAACCAGACCTGCATCACCTATTCTCTCAACTAGCTCTGTAACCATAGTAAAGCCACTTAACCACACCTCCCCCTGTAATTGAAGTCTTACTGCATTTGAGGCCACCAAAAATCCCTAGAGCCACGCTGAACAATCTTCTATCTTCTGCAGTGGCAGAAACCTGCCCTCAGGACTCACCTGCTGTGACCAAGTTCCTACATTTTACATCCCATCCTTTTATATCTTATTCCCCTTCAGTTGGCAAGGAGGAGAAATTCTGTATCACTATCAGGCACTTCTTTGAGGTTCATCATTTCCAAAGGAAGCTTTGGCCTTTATCTGGATAGAAAATATCCTGGGAGGGGGGTAGCTAGGGAGATCAGCCCCACTGGGTTTACCCAGGACTTCCCTAGTTCCGGCTCTGACAGCCCCCCTGTCCCAGGAAGCACCTCAGTTCTAGGCAAACCTAGACAGTTGCTCATCCCAACACGGCTTCATATGTCCTCTGGTTCCTGGGCTTGCTTGGTCATCAGCCTGGTGACTCTGGCTGCCTGACCTGTACATGAGGCAGAATCTAAGTCTCAGTCTACATGACTAGGTCATATGTCCTGCTGTAGCTTTTACGTTTCATGGCCCTTTTATTTTTCCTTTGTAACACTTACCATAACTGTCCTTAGTTACGCAATTATTTGTCTAATTTTTGTCTCCCCGGCTAGATTGAGAGTGCCAAACAGACCTACTTGCCTTGTTCATGGCCGTATCCTTAGTGCTTGGCAGAGAACCTAGCTCACAACCAATGACCAAGAAATATTGGTTGAATAAATAAATGAAGCAGGATGGAGGGAGATGTATTACACCTGGGATCCACTCAAAAGGTGAAAAACTAAGAAAAGGATAAAGTACAGTATAGTCAGAATGAAAATCAATCAATAAGGAGTGGAGGACTATTTACATGCATTCAACCTTGCACCATGATTCCATTTTCCTGTATCATATCACTATATTGCTGAACTATTGTTAAGAATGTGGTTAATTCCAATACTCAGATTTGATGTTTATTCATAATTTTCCATCAGATCAAGGAAACTGAAATATAGCAGGCCTTGAATTTAGAGGGAAAAAAAAAAAGTGAGGGGGCTCCCGGATGGCTCAGTCAGATAAGCATCCAACTCTTGATTTCGGCTCAGGTCACGATCTCAAGGTTGTGAGATCAAGCCTCGTGCCAGGCTCCATGCTAAGGCTTCTCACTCTCCCTCTCTCTGCCCCTCCCCCACTCACATTTTCTCTCTCTCTCTCTCTCTCCCCCCCCCAAAATAAATACTTCAGAAAAAAGTATTGTTGAATGAATGAGCTATATCACCATTTTGAGGGTCACTATTTCAGATAAGTATCCTGGCAAGGAGATTTAAAATTTTTAGAATCAGAGCCCTTTATCTAGAAGAAACTAGCAGTTTTGGGTCAAACCTTCCAATTTCTCTGTCAAAGCAACTGCATATCATATCTTGATTCCTTTAAGGTGGTATTGTCTGTGGTTTTCTATTTTTTCTCACGGGCTACTACTAGAATAAAGCATATCCTTTCATATTATTTGAAGACACACTGAAATTCCCTTTTTATATCTCTGCATGACCATAATACAAATCTTTATGTGTAACTCCCCACCCACATAACAGCTTTTTGATCTTGCCTATGCTTAAATTAAAACTGGCCTAAACTGAAAAATATACTTAAAAAAATACAGGAACTCCTGTGAAGTTACTCATCAGTAAAACGTTATCCATTTTGAACAACAAGTCACAAAAACAGAAACATCTTGAAATGCCATGCTTTTAGATTCTGGTGTAATGATAATTTCGGAAAAAAAACATGAAAATGGATTTGGCAACTATGAGAGACCAAAATTTATTCTGGCCCTTGTTCTTTGTTCTTGTAAGAGACGTTTATCCTCAGACTATCTAGAGCCTATAGGAGCTAAATAGTTTCATTTGCCAAGCTGAAAATTTATCTTTATCTCATCAATCTACTTCACACCAACTATAAAATATTTATAAAATTTTTATTCATGATTTCACTGCTGTGAAAAGCAAGTGATATAAGCAAAGTGACATAAATAAATTAGCAAACAAGCCAGGTGATAAATAGTTGATAGATTAAATAGGTCAAAGCTTCTTTGTATCTGGCCAAATTTCAGTGCAAAATTGTGAAGTCTGCAATTGTCTGACCTCCCCTGTCAGGCTCCTTAGCTAAGATGAAGAAGTGCTTAAAGCTCCTAGGAGTATCGCACATGGAAGAAAATTATGCTAAGGCTTCAGCAGCATGACCCGTGGACCACTGGAAATCTGGGAGACCCTTTCAGGAGGTTGTGAGATTAAAAAATCAATTTCACAATATAATTAAGACATTATCAGGGTGCCTGGGTGGCTCAGTCAGTTGGGCATCCGACTTCAGCTCAGATCTCAAGGCTCGAGAGTTCGAGCCCAGCGTCGGGCTTTGGGCTGACAGCTCAGAGCCTGGAGCTGCTTCGGATTCTGTGTCTCCCTCTCTCTCTGCCCCACCCCCACTCATACTCTGTCTCTCTCTCCTTCAAAAATAAATAAACATTAAAAAAATTTTTTATAAAAAGACATTATCTGAGGATTTTAACCCACTGTGCTAAATTTCTATTGATAGCACAAAACAGTGAATGAAATGGCTGGCACCGAAGTACATATCCTGATAGTGGCATCAAACCATGCTAGTGGCTATTATATTCTTTACCCAAATGCACTTACTAAAAAAAACAAAAACAAAAACAGTTTCACTTAAGAATGCTCTTGATGATGGGGCTCAGTGGGTTAAGTGACCGAGTGTTGGTTTCTGCTCAGGTCATGATCTCACAGTTCGTGAGTTTGAGCCCCACATCCAGGTCTGTGCTGACAGTGCAGAGTCTGCTTAGGATTCTCTCTCTCCCTGTCTCTCTGCCCATCCCCTGCCTGTGCTCTCTCTCTCTCTCAGTAAGTAAATAAATAAATAGGAAAAGAAGAATGCCCTTACTGAATCAGTAAAAACAATTTTTATTAAATCTGGATGGTTGAGAACACATCTTTTAAATATTCTACAAGATGAAGTGGAGGAGGAGAGGCCACCTGGTAGCTCAGTGGGTTAAGCATCAGACTCTTGGGTGCAGCCCAGGTCATGATCCCACAGTTCTTGGGACTGAGCCCCATGTTGGGCTGTGTGTGTGGACAGTGCAAAGCCTGCTTGGGATTCTCTCTCTCTCTTCCTCTGCCCCTCCCCCACTCACATGCATGTGTGCATGCATGCACGCAAGCTCTCTCTCTGTCTCTCTCAAAATAAATACACTTTTAAAAATGAAATGGGAAATACACATAAAGAACTATAGTATACTTTAGTAAACTTATATAGTATATAAGTCATGGGGATAAAAAGTACAACACAGGGAACACAATCAATAATACTGTGATAATTTTGTATGGTGACAGATGATGACTAGACTTACCATAGTTACCATTACGTAATGTATAGAACTGTTGAATCACTACATTTACACCTGAAACCAACATTGGATGTCAACTCTACTTCAATAATTAATTTTGTAATTATAAAAATAGTTTAATAGTAAAATGCATACTCTTTCAAAACAAAGAACTACTGTATATTAAAGTAAGATAGTTATCTCCAGAAAGAGCATTTGTAGCAGGTGATCTGCAACCTGGACTAGCTGATTTTCATGTAACACCATTTTATTTGAAAGAATAACTGACAGGCAAAGTATGCTTATTCGGATTCGGATGTTTGGCATTTTACTGAAAATAAAATGAGCCTTTAAGTGCAAGGAAAACAACAGACAAAAATTGTTGCCAGTGATAAAATGCAAGGTTTCAAGTGAAAATTGGGATTTTAGAAATCCGTGTCCAACACTGTGAGCTTAACAGTTTACTGATATTTAAAGATGAATGGTAGTAATGATGAAACTGGTAGTAATATACACAAATGTGATTTTTCGATACTGTATAATGAAATGTGTCAACATTTGGAAGATCTGCATAATTCAGCGAAATGGTATTTTCCATACTAATGCATGATGTTACAAATCCATGCATGGGTAAAAGATCCATTCAAGGTGCAAGATAGACCAATAGATTTTAATGTAACAAACCATAAAAGATCATTGGTATGGTTTTAGATTCCACACCGCAATTATCCTTTAAGAAACTACTACTTGTCCTGTTTTAGTGTAATTTCAAAGACAAATATTCACAATTACAGGACAAGGCTATTAAAATACTCCTCTCTGTTCTAATTTATATCTCTGTGAGACCAAACTTTCCTCATACCTCAACCAAAGCCCAGATTGAATGCAGAAAGAGATATGAAAATCCAAGTGTCTTCTATTAAATCAAACACTAGGGCCACCTACGTGGCTCAGTCTGTTGAGGCCTGAGTCTGGACTTCAGTTCGAGTCATAATCCCTGGGCTGTGGGATTGAGCCCCATGTCAGGCTGAGAAGGGGGCCTGCTTAAGATTCTCTCTCCACAAAAAAAAAAAACACAAAAACAAAACAAAACAAAAAAAAAAAGATTCTCTCTCCATCTGCCCCTCTCCCTCACTCATGCACTCTCTCTCAAAATAAAATAAAATAATTTTTTAAAAAAAAATCAAACACTAAAAAAGATTTGAAAAACTGTAAAACAACACCACTCTTGTCAGTAATTTTTTGTTTTGGAAAATACGTTATTTCATTAAAAATGTGTTGTTTATGTTAGCATGAGGTAGGATTATTTTTGCTATTTTTAATTGAATTATATGTAAATATTTAAAATTTTTCTTAGTTTTACTTTCTAATGCTGTAAATCTCAGTAGATATAACCCATGTAAATAATTTTATTTATTTTTTTAATTTTTTAAAATAGTTTATTGTCAAGTTGGTTTACATATAACACCCAGTGCTCATCCCCACAAGTGCCCTCATCCATGCCCATCACCCCACTTCCCCTCTCCCCCACCCTCCACAGCCCTCAGTTTGTCCTCAGCATTCAAGAGTTTCTCATGGTTTGCCTCCCTCCCTCTCCCCAACTATTTTTCCCCTTCTTCTCCCGCTCCGTCCTCCGTTAACTTCCTCCTAATCCACCTATATGTGCAAACATATGGTATTTGTCCTTCTCTGCCTGACTTATTTCGCTCAGCATAATACCCTCTAGTTCATCCATGTTGCTACAAATGGCCAGATTTCATTCTTTCTCATTGCCATGTAGTATTCCATGGTATAAATATACCACATCTTTTTTTTTTTTTAATTTTATTTCTAGGAGAGAGAGAGAGAGAGAGAGAGAGAGAGAGACAGCGTGAGCAGGGGAGGGTCAGAGAGAGAGGGAATCACAGACTCTGAAACAGGCTCCAGGCTCTGAGCTGGCAGTCAGCACAGAGCCCGACGCGGGGCTCGAACCCACGAACCGCGAGATCATGACCTAAGCGAAAGTCGGACACTTAACCGACTAAGCCACCCAGGCGCCCCTAAATATACCACATCTTGATCCATTCATCAGTTGATGGACATTTAGGTTCTTTCCATGTTTGGGCTATTGTTGAGAGTGCTGCTATGAACTCTGGGGTACATGTAATTTTAAGACTATAAAGAGGTCCTGAGTCCAAAAAGTTTGAGCATCATTGCTCAAGATGCTGAAGTCCTTCTTTTGCTTAAGCTTGAGTCTGCTTTTGGTCACACACAACTGAAGTCAGAAATGGTATGAAGGAAAAGGCAGGGAGTCAAGTTCCATGACCCAGCATCACATCAATACAGAGATAAAGAATCTACCTCAATATTCAGAACAAAGAACAGGAATTGAGTCAATGCAGGACACAGGAGCCAGAAGTGACTGAAAATTTAAGCCTTGCTCATTTCCCCTACTTACAAGGATCTAGAGAAATATTGAGGATACTCTGATCTAAAATTGAGTATTTTACTTTGCAAAGTATTAAGAAGAAAGATGATTCGAACTGACATTGGGGTAACATAAGTCCTAATAGAAAAATTTCTGCTATAGAAATTTTATTTCAACAAATAATGCCCACATTCCATCACTGTTGAATGCCTGAGCAAAATGTGGTAAATCCATAGAATTGAAATGTTACTTGGCTATAAAATGGAATGAGGTACTGATTCATGCTGTATGTTATAGCATGGATGAACCTTGAAAACATTATGCTAAGTAAAAGAAGTCAGACCAAAAGGTCACATTTGTATGGTTCCATTTACATTCAAGGTTCAGAACAGGCAAATCCACGGAGACATAAAGTAAGTAGATTAGTAATTGCTAATGACTGGGGGAAAGGAAAGGGGGAGTTGCTGTTAATTGGTATGGATTTCTTTTGGGGGTGATGAAAATGTTTTGGAAGTAGTAGTAAAGCTTGTAAAACTTTGTGAATGTACTAGAAAATCTATTATACATCTATTTTATTTTTTGATTTTATTTAAAATCTAAGTTAGTTAACATATAGTATCATAATGATTTCAAGAGTTGGATTTCATGATTCATCACTTACATATGACACCCAGTGCTCATCATAAGTGCCCTCCTTAATGCCCATCACCCATTTAGCCCATCCCCCAACCACCTCCTCTTCCGGCAACCCTTAGTTTGTTCTCTGTATTTAAGAGTCTCTTATGGTTTGCCTCCCTCTTTGTTCTTATCTTACTTTTGCTTCCCTTCAATTATACATTTTTAAAGGGTGAATTTTATAACATGTGAATTATATCTCAATTTTTTAAAAAAACATTAAAATAGAAATTATAAACCTGGTGTATTAGTTTCCTACGGCTGCTGTGACCACAACCAACCACAAACGTGCATCTTAAAAACAACAGAAATTTATTTTCACACAGTTTTGGAGGCCAACAGTCTGAAATCAAAGCGTCAGGAGAGCTGCACTCCCTCTGGAGGTTCTGGGAGAGACTCTGCGCCTCCTCTCCTCCAGCTTTGCTGGTTGCTGGCATTCCTTGGCCACATTACTCAAATCCTTGCCTTTGTCTTCACATCACCCTCTGTGTGTCGTGTGTGTGTGAGTGTGTGTGTGTGTAAGGTCTCCCTCTGTCTCTTTCTAATAAGGACACCTGTGATGGCATTTAGGGTCCACCCTGATAATTTTATATCAAGATCTTTAACTCACTCATATCTGCAAAGACTCTTTTTACAAATCAGGCATTTCACAAGTTCTAGGGATTAGGATGTGGACGTATCTTTAAGACCCATTATTAAGCTACCACACCTGGTTTATATATATAAATAATTGATGCGGCATGGCAGCCATAGGTGGGCACCACTTGGATCTGACAACATGCCAGTCAGTATAAGGAGTGCCCTCAGCTGACAACTTCCAGCCACAACACCTTCAGGATGTGCCACACTCTCCCTAGCAGCCCCAAGCCAATAACCGAGCATGGTGGGTGCACAAGGGGCTGAATCTGCACAACACAGAACTTCTCTACCAGCAGTTTTACGCCAGAGCTCTTCTTCGAGTTGACTGAGATCTAGCTCTTCTCAATTAATCCGTCTACCTTCTTTCTCTTCTTACCTGCCTATTCCTATTTTCTCTCCTTTTTATATTTCACAGGTTACTCCCATGAATCTCCTGCATTGCCAACTTGGGCTTGATATCTTCTCAGAGAATCCAAACTCAGTCCGTTGATCCTGAGAGTGGTCCAAGACAGTAGATAGCAAGATGGACTTTTGGGACTAGGTTATTCAATGCCCAGCTGCAAATGATGACCCCAAACCCCAGTGATACATTAATAGTCCCTGACCCAAGCTGGCAGTCTACTCACTAAACTTTTACCAGTGGTGACTCAGAAAAAAGTTCTGGTAGAGACTTCTCTGGCCAGATCCAATACAGGAGTTTGAGACTGAAAACGCATACAAGGACAATGGAATTGCCTGGTTATTATTAAGGGATATGAAGAGAAGTTCCCCTGAGTGGCTCAGTCGGTTAAGTATCCAACTTCAGCTCAGGTCATGATCTTACAGTTTGTAAGTTCAAGCCCCGCGTCGAGTTCTATGCTGACAGCTCAAAGTCTGGAGCCCACTTTGGATTCTGTGTCTCCCTCTCTCTCTCTGCCCCTCCACTGCTCATACTCTCTCAAAAATAAACATTAAAAGGAAATTTTTTAAAAAGGATATGAAGAGATAATGAACTGAAGGCAGTTAACATTTCAAAACTAAGCATGAGAGGCAAAGGGCCTCTGACAGCTTACAAAGAGACATATCTCCTGCAGTAAAGAGAACAGACACAGCTGTGGAACAAATTCAGGGTAGTCAAACTTCAAAGACTATTGAATACTCAGCCAAGGCAAGTCTGTTATCCAAAGTTTTGGGCTGTAGCTAGAAAACAGGGAACACTGAAACACTGAATGCAAATATATCCTGAGCTCTGTAGACTACCCTGAACCCTTGAGAATCTAGTGGCTACCTATACCTCCCTACTTGGAGTTTGCGTTTCCTCTGTGAGACCTCTTCTGAATTAACATTTCCCTTATGCAGAAAGACACTTCAGAGACCTCTCTCCCATAAGACAAATGGTCACTCCTCCTCCTCACCAGGCTGTCAGATCAATAACGAAGACAAAATTCAGCATAACACAACTGAGCACATGCTGGAAATTATAAGGGAAGAAGAGATTACACCCTAAATGGGCTGCAAGGATTAGTTAGGATGTACTAGTAGACACCGTAGGACTGGATTTTGAGTGTGCCTGACCAACTCCTGTGTAAGCCAGAGTTTATTGCCTTAGTGACCCTCTCTCAGAACACAAGAGTTAACACTGTGGTAAGGACCCAAAGGGATAGGACAAACTTACCGGTAGGGTGGCTTTAAAATTCCAAAGAAAGCAATGGCCCGTGCTAAGTGAATTTGAAATGCATGAGTTGCCATGGCAGGCAGTGGAGAAAATAATTAAAAGGCTCAGGGAATTGGGCATGCTGGGATGCATATATTATGTGGGGCCAAAAGACCAATCAGAGGATTATAATCCACAGGAAAACCAGAGTCCTTCACTCACAAAGGCCATCAGAAATGCAGTGGTGAGAGGGGCACTGACATCACTAAAAAGTTCCATGGTGGTCGTCTTCTGCAGATTAGTGCTAACTGTGGGACAGGCTGTCACAGACCGCAGCTCCTTAATAGTGGGGGTGATAATGGGTTCCTGAAAGAGGAGAGGCCAGGTAGTGAAACCCACACCTGCCCCGCCGAAGCCTCTTATAAAGATGGAAAAGGTAAACTAGGGATCAAGTTCAAGCAAGGCCGGAGCATGTGTAAGCTGCACGAGGAAGTAGTCCAGACTCCCAACAACCTTCCTTGGCCACACCAGTGGCCCTCTTTTAGTTCATGCCTCCTGGTCAGACGGAGTTTCTCACATGACCAGCTGAAAGAAGAAGGAGGGAGCCTGCACTTGGTTTAAAAACGGATTGGCTCTGAATACGGGTGAAAGCTGCAAATAAATGGAGGCTGCATTACAGTGCATTTGAAAGGGATGACTTTGAAAGACAGTGGTGAAAAAAAAAAGCTTTAAAATGGCTGGAGCTTTGACTGTACACCTGATCATTCACCTTGTGCAGGAGGAGAAATGGCTCAAGGTAAGAATACATATATAGAATTGTGGAAGGTAATGAATTGCTTGGTAGGCTGGTCAGGGGCCTAGAAAAAAAGTTCTGGAAGATTGGAGCAAGGAGTTCTGGAGGAGAGACAAGTAGATGGATATATGAGAGGGGCACAAAGTGTAAATATTTTAACATCAGAGAGCACCCAGCACGCAAAAGGCAGTAAACAACTGTGTAGATAAAATGCATAAGCCAGCTGATATTAGCCAGCCTTTCATCATCAGTTACTTGGGAACTGGAAAGATAGACATACAAAAAGAAGAACCATCATGTCAGAGATGGAGGCCACACATGGGCCCAACAGCATGGACTTTTCTTACCAAGGTCTATTTAGGTACTATAACCTCTGAATGTCTAACCTCCAACAATAGAGACCAATTTGAACCCAAGATATGGCACTGGTTTTTTTTGTTTTTTTTTTTATGTTTTATTTATTTCTAAGAGAGAGAGAGAGAGACAGCATGAGCAGGGGAGGGTCAGAGAAAGGGGGAGATACAGAATCTGAAGCAAGTTCCAGGCTCTGAGCTAGCTGTCAGCACAGAGCCCGATGCAGGGCTCGAACCCACGAACCGTGAGATCATGACCTGAGCTGAAGTCGGACACTTAACCGACTGAGTCACCCAGGTGCCCCGATATGGCACTGTTTCTTGAGGGCCCATTAGCCACTTGGTGGCAAGTTGACTAGTCTGGATCCCTTATGTCCTAGAAGGGCCAATGTGATTCATTGTCTCAGGAAAAGATACTTGAAGTAAGAGGATGTCTTTCCTGCCTACACCTCTCCTGCCAAAACCATGTTATGAAGGCTTAGTGTGACTAATCTGCATCCACGAAGTCACACACTGTTCATCCAAACTACTGCACAGCAAAGGAAGTACAGTAGTGGGCTCATGGCCATGAGAGCTAATGGTTACATCATATACAATATTATCCAAACAGCAACCAACCTGCTACAGCACTGAATTGGCCGACTAAAGTGCAAGCTTAAAAGCAATACTCTGCGACAAACCCTGGAGAGGCAGCTCCCCAAGTGTGTATGGAGAAGCCGACCTGCCCGGCTCAGGGGAGGACCATGGTAACCACAGAGGTGCAGCTCTGGGAGCAACCTTTAGGAAGAGCTTGCTGGTCAGCAGCCAGAAGTGCAGTGAGCTGCCAGCCCCCATCTGCAGCACCTTCGGGGTCCACTAAATGATCTGAGCCCGTGAGCCTCCTTGATGGCTCCCAGCCACTGAGCCATCACTGCACATTGGGGGAACTCTTCTCTGGGTCATCGCTCTACTGGAGCTCCCTTCGGAGGTGGGAGACAGAAGCCAAGACTTTATCAATCGGCACCACAGTCTGGGGCTCTTCCCCACCCAACCGTTTTTCTTTTCCCCTCTCATTTCAGAGGTACCAGCCACACACTGTACCTGATGACTTTGTGTGCCTACTCCTGATTCCCCGCTCTTCGTATTTCACAGGCAATTTTACCTGACTGTTATGTTTCCCGTAAGGCTCTTGCATTGGTAACTCTATCCCAGTGTTTCTTCCTGGAGGACCTGAACTGACACATGTGATAATCACATTTTTCTTACCAATCAATACAATAAAATTAACTTCCATTTCCTGCTTCACCGCTACCTGACCAATGGGTAGACTTAACACCATGCAGTTCCTAGTTAATGACCTCAACTTGTATTGTTAGCTCTAGCCCCTATAAAAAACCCTGAGTCTATTCATTCAATAATTATTTATTTAGTACCTACTCTGTGCTAGATACAAGCACTAGAAATTCAGTAATAAGCCAGGAAAAAAGCCCTTCTTTTCATGGAACTTACATCCTAAGGGGAAGACAGACAAAGACACACACACACAGACCACTAGAAAAATGTGTACCTATGGTATATTGGTTTTTTTCTTCAATGAAATTGCCTTTCACAATATGACAGCCAAACATTAGTCTGAGCTTTTTATTATGGAGTAATATAAGAGAGAGCCATATGTAAAATCTCTGCTCCATATTTTGGAAGAAAAACTAATTATAAAACCAATTTGGTCTATATTAGAAAAAGAAATGCCCATAGGTTTTGTTCCAACTTTCATCTCTAAGAATTTAGCCCCAGTAAATTTTCAGGAATATTCAAAAAGCTTTATTCACAGGAATATTAGTTGTAGGGTTTTTATAATTGCAAACAGAAACTGAAAACAACCTACTATATGACAGTCTAGAATCATTTAAATGAACATTTGGCTATCCACGTAATGGAATACTGCACAGCCATTAAGAAGGATGTTGTAGAAAATACAGCAAGAAAAGGTACTCACAGTATATTTAGTTGGCGAGGGGAAAGCTAGCTACAGAACACTACTCCATGCACTAGTTACAGATCATCCCATAAAATGTGTATCTGGAAGAACATACACCAAAATACCAACTGTGTTACTTCTGGGTGATGGGATTATGAATCATTTTAATTTTCCCAGTTTCCTTATTCACAGCTTCAACATTTTCCTATAATAAACAGATCTATTTCATCTGCTACCTTACATTTCCTAAAGTTGTGTTTTCATTTTTGTTTTTTGGTAAGGAAAAGTCACTCGACATCTCTGACTTGAATATCCGTAAGTAAATCTTTTAAATGATTTTCAGGTTGTCAGTTGGAGATGTTCTAGAATTAAAACCTCCCCCCTCATAACACTCCATCTGAGAAGGGGGTTAAAGTGTCTTTTACTCCCCAGTAACCAGCCTAAAGGAAACTAGTCCCCAAACACCAGCGTCTTTGGGGGCCTCTGCCCAGGATTCACACATGCAGAATGGGCTCATTGGAGAAGCTGCCAAGGTCACAGTGTTCACTAACATCTACTGATTGATTATAACTGGTATTATGTTTCTGTCTCAGTTTTCTCTCATATAAGAGGTCTTTTTCTCTCCTTTACCATTCCTTTTTTTAATGATTTTTTTTTAACATTTATTTATTATTAAGAAACAGAGAGACAGAGCGTGAGCAGGGGAGGTGCAGAGAGAGAGGGAGACACAGAATCTGAAGCAGGCTCCAGGCTCTGAGCTGTCAGCACAGAGCCCAACATGAGGCTCTAACTCACTAACCTTGAGATGAGATCATGACCTGAGCCTAAGTCAGGTGCTCAACCAACTGAGCCACCAGGGTGCCCCAGAGAGGATTCTTTTTTTTAATGAAATTCAAGGAAGGAAGGGGGGAAAAAAGCCCTCTTCTGCATAATAAGAAGCCAAAAGCTGTGGGGGAACTGAAAAGAGATTAACCCTTACAGAATCCCAGAGCTAGGTGTTTAAATTTTCATATGTTTTATAAATAATTAAAGCTATTAATTATATATCATTTATACATATGTATAATTTTTTTCAAGACCAATCATAAGGGGGGAAAAAAGCCAGCTGTCACTCCAAGTGTATATGTCTCAGTAAATTTTCCCCTCTGTTCTTAGGATCTTTTTCTACCCAACTTTCAAAATTGTAAAAGAAAACAAAACAAAAAGCTGACCCAGATCTCACCCCACAAAATCTTGAAAATTAAAAGACATTGAGGAGAAACTACCGGGATCTGGACTTCAAAGCCTAATGGCTGAGTTACACAGAGGAGGAAAGGCATAGTCAGGTGAGGGAGAGCCACCCCATGAGCTGGCTTGACAGGGCTCCCACTCTGGGATCAGGACTCTGTAAAGCACACAGCAGCAGAGATGGCCAAGGCCAAGACCAGCTAACAGATTCAACTGGTAAAAACATACTAGCCCTTTTAATTCATTTTTTATTTTTAAAATTTATTTATTTATTTATTTATTTATTGAGAAAGAGAGTGAGACAGAATCCCAAGCAGGCTCTGCATTGTCAGCACGGAGCCTGATGTGGGGCTCTAACTCACAAACTTCGAGATCCTGACCTGAGCCAAAACCAAGAGTCCAACACTGCCCAGGCGCCCCCACACTAGCCCTTTTTAGAATTAAGTCGTTTATAAGTGACACACAGTGAAAAAAATAGCCAAAACTCCAGCTCCCTGTCGTCCTCATCCCAAACAACAAAGAGGATGACCCCCAAATAAGAAGAGCCAGAAGGTCGCAATACACGCCATGGGACGCCCCACTGCAGCTGAGCTCGTTCTAGACCGCAGCTACGCGGCTGTATAGTGTGCAGGTAGAGTCCAGAGGGACAGGACAGAAAACGCCACACCCTGCCAGTATCCCAAGGCAATAAGGAGCTCAAGGCTGCTGGCCATGGGCCAGCTCATCACAGACCTCCCTTCCTCTCCTGTTTGGGGAGAACAATAAGGCATTCTGCCAAGGCTCCGATTAGCTGCAGCGCAGACTTCTGCAGACAGGGCCTATACGGGTGTGCTAAGGTGCCAGAGTGCCATGTGGAATCCTTCCTCCACAGGCCCCACGTAAATTCTGTCAATGAGAATCTTTTGTAAAGACTCAAATAAACACCTGGAGTTCTGTGGGTGCATATTTGCAAAGGGTTGAAGGAAACCAAATACCCAACCGACAACACTCAGAAGAAAGAACCAGGGAGGCCCAGAATTTCCTGGATTTGAGATCATCTGATTGGTAGCCTGCAAATGGTATGCTAATCAAACTAATTTTGCTAATGGTCTTTACCACCTCCAAGATAAGGAAATTAGTCTAGATTATAGAGAGAATTATACCCATGCTACAGGGGTTGTGAAGATTAATTTAGACAATACATGTAGAAATCCAGCATTGTGTGTATAATATGTAGCAGATGTTCATCAAAGGATAGTTCCTCTCATTCATAAGTTTGCTTGTAATTTATTTATTCAACATATACTTTTTAAAACCTTACAATCACCCAGGTATTAAATCAGATACTGGATAGATACCAGAGAATAAAGTAGGTAAGGCCCCATTCTTAGGAAGTCTCCAAGCTAGTGGGAAGACAGGCACACAAATAAATATATATTCACAAATCATGTATGCTAGTGCTAAGCAGGAAAACTATGTGTTACACCAGACCTATTGAGAAACACAAAAAAGTAACGTACATGATAACTGTTATATCTTCAAGGAGCTTCCCTAGTAAGGAGGACATGATGTTTACAGTTTTTATAGAAAAATATATGAAAACGCTTTTCAACTCCAGAATTTTGATTTTTTTTCCAATTGTTTTTTATTGATACTCTCTATTTGGAAAAGCATTGTTCTCATACTTTAATTCTTTAGATATGGCTTCCTTTAGTTATTTTGCATTTATGTATTTAGAATATTAATATTTATAAATATTAATTTCTTTACTTATAAATCTAAGTCCAAAACTCAGGTCCCTCAAAAATAGTTCCAAAGAGTGGTTGTTTTCCTGTGCATGGGCCATGCTTTCCTGTTTAAAAATTCAATTAAAAATTTTTTATTGAAAAGTGGATATTTTAGGGGCTCCTGGCTGGCTCAGTCACTGAAGGAAGGAAGGAAGGAAAGGAGGAAGGGAGGGAGGGAAGGAGGGAGGGAGGGAGGGAGGAAGGAAGGGAGGGAGGAAGAGGAAAGAAAGAAAGAAAGAAAGAAAGAAAGAAAGAAAGAAAGAAAGAAAGAAAGAAAGAAAGAAAGAAGGAAAGAAAGAAAGGAATTTTAGATAATATAATGTGTCAACTCTGAAAATCAGATTTCCCCCACCCCTAGCGTCTGTCGGTGCTGCTGTTTTATCATTGTTCCTGCTGTTTACTTTAGTGGCTTTCTGAAGAGACTAATTCTATAAATTCTTTGTTCCCTATAGTGTGCAGCCACTGAATTTCTGATCAATTAGCTTAATGGTCAGTTAATGATTGGTCAGAGGTTTCCTTAAATGCCTTGAACCAATAAGAATTGCAACCTTTCGTGAGAAGCTCTGTGTGTAGGTATGTTGGGGCATGACCTCCACACTCAGGCGGTTTCTAATTCTGCCTTATGCGTCACTTCCTGCTTGCCCAGGGCCTCCAGCCAGCCGGACTGGGGGCCCTCTCGGGGCTTTTCCAGGCATGCACACAGACATGCACTCTGTAGAGCCTTTTGGAACCCCAGGAATATATCAGAGCTTTTCAAATCCTCCTATGGACAGTTTGTTCCCCAGATCTGCCTTTTAAGTTTCAGCCAGACTCTTGTTTGCCCCGACTGGTATTATAGCTGTGATGTTAAACAATTGCCACTGGTAGTTTTCAACAAAAGCCCTGAGGATGGAGCATTTCTGGGGGGGGAAAAAAAAAACCACCAGGACTACAAAGCAATTCCCCTCAAGAGGTTTTTCCAGGGAGCTACAAAACAGGTCAAATAGTGTTAATGTTCTGGAGCTAGGACTTTCTGAGGAGCCTATACACAGTCTGCCACCCCCACTAGCCCACCCCCACTCCCCCATGCTCCCCACCCCCACTCCCCCATGCTCCCCACCCTGCCGATAGCCTTAAGGCTGCTGGTTTACACAACTACAGGGGAGCTGGGGAAAAGGGCAATGGGAGCCCAACAGGTAAAATGCCACAACCCACTGTCCGTCCAGAGATCCAGTAGTTTTTCCTGAATAAACATTCCGCATGTTATTGCAAGATTTTGCTAAATTCCCAGAGTTCTGAAAAAGTTGATTTTGACAAACGTTCTCAGTATTTTCATTGTTTTTATGGAAGGGAAGATTTCCAGAGGGCTTCATTCCACCCCTCCTGAGGCCCCGGCCTCTATTAGAATAAATCAGGCAAAAGACAACGAAGTTCAAGACTAGGTTGGTGGCCACAGGAGTGGAGATAATCAACGTGGGAGAAACTGTAAGTAAATATTTAATACAACGTTGTGTTAGGATACGGTGGCCAAGAAAGAAGTGAGGAGGCAGAGATGAAGCCAAGCCTACTGTGTTATTCTTCCTGACCCAACTAAGGGGTCATTCAAAGGCTGGGGTGTTCCCAGGCAGCCTGAACTCTGCTTAAGACTGGTCCCTCTTCCCTTACTCAGTATGAGCGCTCAGTGTCTCCAGCGTTCATCATGCCCTTGCATCTCAATCACGTATTTCCTGAATGATTTCCACACCGTTTCATTGTGGTTCAGAAGGAAAAGAAAATTACTTTGGCATGACTGCTGAGCCCTAAGTACTATATAATGTAAACCATTCTCTATGCACGAGGAAGGTCACATATTGAAGATTAAATCAGAAGCTTGTCCATTGGACGGGGGCTGAGGAAGAATATCAGGCTTCATGATTATTCCTTAGCGTAATTTAACTCCCAGATTCTGTACTAAAAGTACCTTAAGGACTTACCTTGTTAAATAAAAGATCGGTTGCTACAATACACCTGCACATAACCAAAACGGATTTCTGTCCATAATCTCACCGATGGCAAGTGAAATTAGCTGCTTCATGACTGAAAAGGACGTAGAAAAAAAAATCTACCTATTCCTGAGAGTTTAAATTTACATAATTTAAGCCACATCATTTGGAAGCAGTATAATCAACATTATCTGAGAAGAAGTTAGTCATCCTTGATTAACGCCTAAAATGAAGTGGCCATTTTTCTTCAAAATAATCCTCATCAACATCATTCATTTAACAGGAACTTCATAAATTTTCTATCTGAAAGAAATTATCTCCAAATAGAGGAATGTTTGCCTGAATTAGAGTAAGTGCTGTGCAGGGACCCATCCTTGTCACCCTCTGTGTGGGCTTTGAGTTTTATTCAAAAGCCTTCAGAGATGGTTCCTTTGTGTGTTTGTTGGTTAATGTTTATTTATTCTTGAGAGAGAGAGGGAGCGTGAGCAGGGGAGGGGCAGAGAGAAAGAGAGGGACAGAGGATCTGAAGCGGGTCCTGCTCTGCCAGCACAGCGAGCCCAATGTGGGGCTCAAACTCAGGAACCTGCGCCGAAGTCCGAAGCTCAGCCCACTGAGCCACCCAGGTGCCCCCGTATCTGGAGGGGATACATTCCAAGACCTCTCGTGGATGCCTAAAACCATGAATAGGACTGAACTCTATATATACTATACTATGGGTTTTTTCCCTTTATGTACACACCTACCAGAAAGTTTAATTTATAAATTAGGCACAGTATGAAATTAATAACAAAATAGAAAAATTGTAACAATATGCTCTGATAAAAGTTATGCGAATGTGGTCTCTCTTAAAATATCTCATTGTGGGGTGCCTGGGTGGCTCAGTCAGTTAAACAGCGTCTGACTTGGGCACCGGTCATGATCTCACAGTTCGTGGATTCGAGTCCCGCGCCGGGCTCTGTGCTGGCAGCTCAGAGCCTGGAGTCGGCTTTGGATTCTGTGTCTCCCTCTCTCTCTGCCCCTCGCTTACTCTCACTCTGTCTCTCTCTCAAAAAGAAAACATTAAAACAATTTTAATAAAATAGAAACGTAAAGTATCTTATGGTAATGTACTCACTCTCTCGTGTGGATATGAGATGATAAAACACCAATGCGATGAGATGCCGAATGGTAAATGACGTAAGCGGTAAAGTAGAGTTAGGCTACTATTGGCCTTCGGCTGATTCGCCATAAGGCGGCTCATCTACTTGCTTCTAGAGGCGGGGTGGGGGGAATACCGAAACTGAGGAAAGCAAAACGGCGGATGAGAGCCAACGGCTGCAATCACTAAGTATATTCTCGCCACCTTTCCTTAAAAAAATTCTCCCTCTGGGGGCGCCTGGGTGGCTCAGTTGGTTGACTCTTGATTTTGACTCTGGTCATGGTCCCAGAGTCATGAGATGGCGCCTCATGTGGGGCCTGCTTGGGATTCTCTCTCTCTCTCTCTCTCTCTCTCTCTCTCTCTCCCCCCTCCTGCACCCCCATTTTGCTATTTTGCTCACGTGTGCTCTCTCTCTCTCTAAAATAAAAAATAAAAAAACTTCTCCCATAGAAAGGGTAAGGGAAGAATGGAAGGGATATGGCTAAAATTGATGATCAAAGGAAATAAAAAGTATTAAAAGTTTCCATTTCTTATTTGTAAACAAGAGAAAGTTACTTGAAGGAAATCGAAAACTATGTTAGTAGTCTAGATGGAAGCAACATGGATGTTTATTAAATATTCTTGTTTTCTCCCATATTTTATAAATCTCTCAATATAAACAATAAAGATGGTATACAGATATGCAAAAATTGCCCAGAAGGAACAGCTGAAGGTAGGCAACACCAAGCAAGGCCAGTTGCCAAGTTGCAGATGCAGAAATGAAAGGCACATTCCTGCACTCACAGTGTTATATTCCAGTGTTAGACTGAGAAAAGATCTGTTCACAGTTATGTGACAGAGGTGAGCCAGAAAAGGAGCCCGGGAGAAGGTAACACCAAAGCTACCATGAAGAACCGGGGGAGAGACCCATCAACTGATGAATGGATAAATTAAATGTGATATATCCATACAATGGGATGTTACTTGGCAATAGGAAGAAATGAAGTACCAAAATCTACTACAACATAGATGAACCTTAACTACATTATGCTAAGTGAGAGAAGCCACTCACAATAGGCCACATATTGTATGAGTCTGTTTGTATAAAACTGCCAGAATAGGGCGCCTGGGTGGCTCAATCGGTTAAGCACCTGACTTAGGCTGAGGTCATGAGTTCGTGAGTTCAAGTCCTGCTTTGGGTGAGCTCGAGCCCTGCTTTGGGTGGGCCTGCCTCCCCCTCTCCCCCCTTGTGGGATTCTCTCTCCCTCCATCTCTCCCTGCCCCTCACTCACTTGCACCCTCTCTTTCTCTCTCAGAAAGAAAGAAAAAAAAAGAAAAGAAAATCCATTGAGACAGAAAGTAGATTAGTAACTGCCAGGGAGTGGGATCAAGGGAGGATGAGGGAGTGGAGGGCAAGTGTTAGTTCTTTTCTGGTGTCAAACGCAATTTATTGACTGCTGGTGGGCCTGGATTTCATTGATGAAAATGTAAAATATATTGTGGTGCAAAGCCTTGGTGGTTCAGTTGGTTAAGTGTCCGGCTTCAGCTCAGGTCATAATCTCACGAAGATCTTGAGTTCGAGCCCCGCATCAGGCTCTCTGCAGTCAGCACAGAGCCCGTTTCAGATCCTCCGTCTCCTCTCTCTTTCCGCCCCTCCCCCCACATGCACGCGCACGCTCTCAAAAATAAGTAAATAAATGAATGATTGTGGTGATAGCCACACAACTCTTGTGAATATACTAAGAAACAATGAATTGTACTCTAATTGGGTAAATTCTATGGTATATGAATTCTGTTTCAATAGAACTGTTATATAAAATATAATAAAAATAAATTTTGAAAATGATTTAAATGTTAAGCAACTTAATCAGGTGATGCAAACACATTAAAAATGGCCCAGGGGTGCCTGGTGGCTCAGTCAGTTAAGCGTCCAACCTCGTTTCAGGGCAAGATCTCACGGTTTCTGAGTTCGAGCCCTGCGTCAGGCTCTGTGCTGACAGCTCAGGGCTTAGAGCCTGCTTCGGATTCTGTGTCTCCCTTTCTCTCTGCCCCTCCCCCACGCATCATGCTCTGTCTCTCAAAAATGAATAAACGTTTAAAAAAAATTTTTAATGGCAAAGCTTTCATCAACTTCTAAAAGGTCCACTTCATTATGGATAATACTAAAATTTAGCTTTGTCTTGATTCTGCCACTTTTATTTTGCCTCATGTTCTGCCTCTTCACATGATCATCCAGCACAGCTGAAGAAATGTCCTAGCTCCAAATGCTACCTGGCAGTTGCTACTTGATGACACTGGGCAATTTGAGGTTACTATTTGTTCTCAAAAGACGGTCACACTTTGTCATGCAACTTTTTATATTCGACTTGAGATGCTTTCTCTGCAGTAAAAAAAAAAAAAAAAGAAAGCCACCTTGTAGTTGTGCTAGGCTATTGGTGTGAAGTAGTACACCCAGTATGAAAACCTGAAGATTATCATTAAAAAGGGTTAAGATGTTTTTCTGACTATAGAACCATCAATGCTACCTCAAATACTCACCTAAACATATCCTAGATGTAAGAAGGTCACTGTGTTAAACTATAGTAATAACAGTTACTAGGCTACCAACATCTGGTACAGTGAAATAATTATGATAGATAATATTTTCAAGCGGTCATTCACCTAGTAAAACAATTTCAGCTCAATAGACAACAGAGTATCATTTATTACCTATGACTCCAATTACAACTCTCCAAAAAAAGTAATAAACCTTCTATTTTTCCAATTCAAAAGGACTGATAACAACTCACACATCTAATGTATATATTAAGTTTCCCTTAAGAAGTCTCTTCTGTGCCCTGATAAGACAATATCTAAGGGAGTCTACATATAAAAATTCATTTTGATGCATCAAACCAACACAAGATAGACTATTCATAATAATGCAAACACAGGAAAGCAATCCTTCCAGATAAGTGAGAAATGCTTTGCAAATGGTCTCTGTGCAGAAAGTTGAGACAGTTTTCCATGCCAAATAGCAGTGTCCAGTGTTATCTATATGGGTTTATTAATGATCTTTTGAAAGTTTAAGAATTATGTTGCTGGTTCGCTAACTTACCACTATTAAAATTCTTTCACTCATTATCAGCTAATGAACATGAATAACTAGAGGCTTGTGTGTTTGATGCTTAGCACCCACCAAAGGACCTGGCATGTAGTAGGGGTTTAAGTTACATATGTTAAGTGTACACATAAACTACTATCTTAGCTGATGAGTTAGATGATAAATGTAACAAAAAAAAATTCAGTCATAACTGCCTCAAAATTCAGTTGTGAAAAAAATGTATATGTTAATAACTCAATGTTCCCACTATGAAAGCCCCCATTTCAGATTATTAAAAGTTATTCCTCTAAGATAAAGACAAAGACGGGATATTTTCAATCACCACTTTTATTCAAACTGACATCACATGGCTGCAGTTATGATACATTGAGAAGTCCACAGAATTTCTGCCCCCCCCCCCAAAAAAGCATTAACTATAAAGAAACACCAGACAAACTGAGGGACATTCCACAAAGAAACTGGTTTGCACACTTCAAAATGTCAAGTTATTAAATACAAAGAAAGGCTGAGGAACTGCTCCGTAAAGAAGGAAACTAAACAGTCAGGAAACTAAACAGTCATGACCATATGTGATCCTGGATCAAATCCTGGACCTCTAGAGGACATTTTGGAACAATCTGTAAATTCCAAATGAGGTCTATGGAGAAGACGGGTATAACAGTGTGGATTCTGATGGTGTGCACTGGGTTACACAGAAGAATGATTTTAAAGAAGAATGACCAGTACCATCACCAACACTTCCTGGCTCTACAGCACATGTACATTAGGATAACGGGCACCTTGGATGTGATTCTCAGCTCGGTTACATTCAAGCAATCCACTGTGAGAAGATTGAGAACACAGGATAATGTGTTGACACTGAAAATGAGAATTCACAAAGCACAGTGGAAAGACTGCAAAGATAGGCAGTAAAGGGAGTTAAAGACAGGGGAAGTATAAAGCATTCAAGTATGGGATAAGGGCACTTAAAAAGGCAGATATCCAGGTGGTCTTGGAATTAGGGTAGTAATCAAGGGTAACAGGTATGAGAGTCATAAAGGAACAGCTAGCCTCAAGCCTAACAGCTTTTATCATATTGATCAGGAGACCAGCACTCTGTTACCAGCTTCATTAAAAACTAATTATAAATACTACTCAGCAATTAAAAAAAGAACAAAATACTGATACATGCTACAACATGAATGACCCTCAAACACACTATAGTAACTGAAAGAAGCCAGATACAAAGACCACATATTGTACGATGCCATTTATATGAAATGTCCAGAAAAGGCTAAACTATACAGACAGTAGATTAGTGGTGTCCTGGCACCGGGGATGGACTGTGATCCCCATTTGATTACATTAAACAACAACTCATGTGTAATCCCAAAATTGAGGCATAGAGCTATTTAGTGACAATCACAGTACATAACTCGTAAGGGCTCTTTGAAGATCAAATGAGATAACACAGTTTAAAAGCTTAGAACAGTGCCCGGCACTTGTAAGGGCTCAAGATGTACACGCGCGCACACACACACGTCCAGCTTAAAAACTTAGAAAATAAAATGCATGTAAAAAAAAAAAACACAACAACATGCATATAATAAATTATAAACGTAAATAAAGTATAAGTTCATACTTAATTAAAAGACTCGGCAACAAATTATAGTTCACCCGAAACCTATTTCTTAATCAAAATAAACAGTTTAAAATTATTTGGGGAGAACTTTTTAAATATACATATAAAGTATAAGAACAAAGGAAACTTACTACATTATTTCCCTAATATTTGGGGTCTAAATAAAGTTTCGGAAAATGTTGAGACTCTTCCTCAGCCTCTCATCTTCTCAAGTTGACATTTTGATGTGTTAATTCCCTAATTACATTATTTTTTTAGTATGTTCCGCATTTTATTTCTCTATATAAAGGTCCTTTATTGAATATGGACATCCATCACATTTTTTTTACTTGAGTAATTTTTTATCACAAAGAGTAGGCTGTTGCTACATCTTAACAATATAATCCGGGACCAAAAAAACCCAGAAATCAATGCTATGGAGGCCAAAGGCCCCTACCTCAGTGACATACGTACACCTTTCCATGTCTTCTTGTCCTTTCTAATAGACGCTGTGACACCGGAGGCGCCAAAGCTCTCTCTTCCCAGTAGGTGTCAAATAATGGTGTGAGTACCGCCTCCTGAACTCAATCCGGTTCATTGACTCTTCCAATACAGGTATACAAAGTGAAAAGTTGCTAACCCACTACGCCACCAGTCAATTAAATAGCTGTTTCATTTTAATCCTTTGAAATAACTACTCCATGAACATACCTGTATCTCTTTGGTTAAACTATTTCCTCACCAGCATCAACATTTATATTCTATTTATTATCTCTAAGACCATTTATAAAATGAACTTGTTTTTGTTACTCTCTGATTCCTTAAGTATTCCCAGAAAAGCTTCCTAACATGAGGAGAAAGTAGAGACAAATTTCAATACTTGATAAATTTTATCTTGATAACTTTGAAAACAAATTTACTCTTTAAACTGCATTATAAAAAATACATTAGTCTTCACATTAGCTTTACATGGAAATATATACTTGCTTGAATATTTAAATATAGTTTCTCTTTACCAAAAAGTGTCACTCAGAGCCCTAATTACACAAATAATTTAAATGCACAAATGCAAAACACACTTCACACAATATTGTCCACATACTGTATAACTTGGGACAATTATAATAAAAATCTATGCAAGATACTGAACAAGGACAATATTAATAAAATATTCATTGTGGTTATAATTTGATTTTTTACTATTAAAAGAATTTAATGCATTATTGAATACACAAAAAACATCCAACTGTTTCATCTAATCTGCAAATTAAGCCAAAATATATTTCGACAAAGGGGCACATCTTGCATCCTACCAAATTCTGTTAAGTAATTCATTTCTAATTTAAATTATAATTTTTACAATTTCAAGTTTTCAAGCTTGTCTAAAATAATGATTACAGGAACTTATAAATATTTCCAAAATGTTAAAAAAAATAATTAGGACTGTATTATACTTTGATATTTTTAGTAATATAAATTTTAAATATAAACCTTTTTTCTCTCAAAAAATGGTATTTAGAAGTTTCCAATGTGAAAAAAGTAGTAAAATTTATTAACTGCTTTTGATCATTTGAATGATAAGAACTGTCCTCTCTGCATGATGTAATCACAATAGATATGCTACATCGTAATTATGGAGTACATTATTTCCATGTGATCTCTTGCTTTTTAACTTAAACCAAAAGCATCCAGAATGCCTACTAATAGTACTTAAGGAAATTACAGTGTCTAATCTATAGGCAAAAAAGACACCAATACCCACAAATAGAATATTTTTACATATTAGCTGCTTGTTTACTTCCTAATCAGTAGGACAGTTTTCTTTCTAAATGAGAATTGGAGGATTATTTTAAACTTGTGGCCTATAGTGCTGTTTTAAAGAAGGGGAATTAAAATATGTTTGTATAGGAGGCAGGGTTGACATTGTTTTGCAACGAAAAATATAAACATTTGTCCATTTTTTTCAACAGAATAATTGTTTTAAGTTTCGAAGTAAAGAAATTACAACAGAACACCATCATAACGTACCCACAGGTTAAAAATGGCCCCTGAAATAAAACTACATTTAGACACCAACTGTTACACTATATTTCATTAATTCTAAAGTAACACATTTTTATCTCTGAAATCATGGTACACTGATCTAGTTTCAATAAAATATGGTTTATACAATGTAGTCGAAATTCAGGTTTCCTTTAACATTAATGATAGAGTAGGATCCAGGATCCTTGTCTTAACAGGATAATCGGATGCATCGATACCAGCTCAACCAGTGTTCCTGAATAAAGGACTCAAACATATTCTGAGTATCTCAGACCCAACTGCTTATCTTAACATCTTTTGTTTGAACTATTAAAATCAGATAGCAAGTTTAAGGAAAGTCAAACTACTGTACAAATATGTCGTTTTTCACTTGCAAAATTGGCCTCCAGGTAGGCTATCGGTTTTATTAGACCTTTTGAAATATTAAGATTACAAATAGTTTGTTAATGGCAACCATTAATGGTCTGCCCAAATTACCAAACCAGTAATTTCAGTTCAAGCTGTTACAAAAAATGATATGGTAGTGGCTGAAATATTTTTAAGAGGTAAGGCCATGAGATAACCCAGATTTTAATAATAAACCACCAACACTTCAGGTGGAGGGGAATAAAGGTGGTGGAAAACATTAATTACACTGGCAAGATCATTTTCCCATTAAGATCTAATAATGCTAAAGAAAAACCTACAGACATTGTATATGCGCATGTGTCCAAATAAGGAAAGTCAGAGACTTGCAGATCCAATTTAAATGAAGCAGGAGGAGTTTGTGTTTAAGTATATAAAATCACTAGGCAGTTTTTAAAAACTGGGTTAAAGATTATGGAATCTCATTTTCTTGAATGCTTTTAAAAGTAAGATACATTATGTTTTGTTTCTGATCATTTAAATCAACCTCATTCAAAAGTTGAGATAACTTACTATAGTTTCTTCTTAAGTATCCAGTCAGAATATGGTATTGACAATACCACTCTGAAACACACAGAATATAGGACATATTCATTTGTTCCAATTTTTAAAAAGTAAAAATAAGGTAGCATTGTTTGCCACATTCATTTTTGCAATATCATAACCTGCTGACATGAGATACAATCATAAAAAATAAATAAGAAGGACATGATTTGAGGAAGAAAAATGTATACTATGCTAAATTATGGGTATAAATTAAAATGAAGCTCTTCTACAGCATAAGGACAAAGGATGTGTCTGAATCTTTAGGAAAAAAAAGGACCTTAAACACGAATTTTAAATGAATTATAAAAATTCTGAAAAATAATGTCTGTAGCAAAATAGTTGAAGGTTAATTTTTTTACCAAAGCTGGGAAAGCTATGTGCACAAAATGTATTTCAAGTCAAGTACGGAATCCTCAGCTAGCCTAACAGAAACGCTTCTAGGTGGCCTCATCAACCTGCGGTTTGTCTGACAGCCGAGTCCTCACCCTATCAGAGTACGGTACCTGAGAATATAAGCTTCTCAAAGCGTATCTTTTAACAGGTCTAGAAGAGTTTCTCCTTTTTATCCTAGAGCGTTTTTTGCCATTCCTCCTTCTTCCTGCAGCGGGCCAAGAATCCTGCACAGGTGGCTTGAAAGTACAGCAAGGGACTCCTCCTAACTGCCCGTCAGCAGCTGCCACCGACGGAACCTGCGGAACCAACGGAACCGGTGGAACCGAGGGAACCGGTGGAACCGACGGAGCCGCCGGAACAAAGGGAACCGGCGGAACCGTGGGAACCGACGGAACCGTGGGAACCGGCGGGCTCAAAAGCATTTTGGCTGGTTTCTTCGCCTTCTTTAACTTGGTGACGTCACATTTTTTCTTAAGATGCAGTCGAATAAAGGCGCTCCTGGACTGATATTTGCGACGCAGAAAAACAGAGTATTTTGAAATATACTTGCTAATTATATCACTTAGTTTGGTCCGAATCCAAATTGACTGTTTTTCTGAAGCGATTCGGGTTTTGGGCTGGAGAGCAATTGGTTTATAAACCTTCTGCGGAAAACCAGGCTTGCTAGTTTTCATCTTCCTTCTCTGAATTTTCTTTTTACTTTGTAGGATCTTACGTGGAGCTGATTTGGGGGAGGTTACGGCAGCATCGCGGTTTACAGGAGTTGACTGGAAATTACTTCTGACTGGAACTTCACTAGCTCTCGAAGTCCCTGGTCTTGGCACACGCTCGGGAGAAATATGGGCCCCTGGGTAGGCCATTAGTTCATCTCTTAGTGTCAAAATGCCTGTTGGATCAAAGCCTTCTGCAGGAGCATCTTCATCTGAACTGGAGCTTGGGTCGTTCAAGTGAATTTGATGCCAGTTATTTCTATCAGTTTCTGGAGGATTCGTTACAATTTTCTTAGTCAATGGGTCGTAGTAATCAAAGGACCTCCGCTTATATTTGTACTGTATGCTAACATCTCGACTACTTCTGCCACCAAGGTACTTTTTAGAAAAGTTGAAGGATTCGCCATTCTGAAATTTCATATTTGAAGAAATAACATAGACTAAGGCATTGGGTTGCAAAGGCTTCAAAACTTTAGTACATGTTTCAGGAAATTCAAGTGTTCCAATTTGCACTCTGTTTTTCATTTTTCTGTCTTTCTGTAAAAGTAAACGCTTCCTTGTTCGCAAGTCTTCCTCTGGTCCACTTCCTTTTGTCACTGACTCTTTTATGAGATTGGTTTGAGTTCCATGGCTGACTTTTACAGCCTGGCATCGAGAAGCCACTCGCCAGGATTGTTCATAAGGCCTCTTTGCTATAGGATGATGGCTAGGTTTATCTAAGGCCACTGAAAAGTCATCAGTATCTGAAATGCCACCTGCATTATCATCACAGTCTGAAAAAACTTGAATTGCTGCAGTGTCCTGACTAACGTCAGCCCAGGTAATCTTTTTTCCTTTATTCAAATTTTTTTTTTTTACTTTCCTGGTCTCGCAGTCGTCATCAAAGTAGCAGTGGAAACGACCTTCCTTAAATTCCTTCACGAGAGCATTAATCTTCATGTCATCTTCTCTCATTATTTGAGACCATGTCTTCCCAACAAATGAAGGCGGGACATGAGGCAAGGCTTCCAGAACTGGTTCATCAGGATTGTCTTCTATGACCTCCTTTGCTTTTTCCCGGTTCCTTGCAGAATCGCCCCTGAGAACAGGGCCTGAACGGGAGTCACGTCTTTTTTCTTTTAGGTCACCAGACCTCTTCTTAGACCCTTCCTTTCTATTAGCAGCTTCTTGACGCTTGCCGGTATTAGACTGAAGGGAGCGATCACACTGAAGAGAGCGACTCATCCCAGAACCGCATGGTTCACAGCTCATACTTCGTCGATCTGCAGATTTTAACTTCTGGTTTCCTTTACCAGCCCTCTGACGGCCTGCTGACCCAGGAGAGGCTTTACGAGACCCTGCAGAAGCCCTAGATTCACCGTGCTTATCTTTTCGGCCCGTAGTTTCTTCTTTCTTCTGACAAATATGGACTCCTTTAGCAGCTTTCTGAGGTTGTTTAGTCACAGGCTCAGAATGGTCTTCTCGTTTAAAATTTTTCTTAGGACGATCAGATCCACGACCCTTATCTTCAATAAGCTTCACCGTTTCTTTATCAGACCCTTGTGATGTCACAGACCTATCGGGGGGGTCAATTTGAAACTTTATTTCAGAACCATAAGACTCACAGCTTGCCTCTTGGAGAATAATATAGTCTTTCTTCTGGTTTACTACTCTGAAAGTCTCTTTGGGTTCATTTGTCATTGATTGAGGAGAGGCTTCACAAACATATCCTACTTCAGAATCACAAGAGTCACAGCACTCACCTAGATCAAAACCTTCTGTATTTATACAATCGACTTCTTTGACAGTCACGTGAGAGGAGTCAATCACTGGCTGAAAAGGGATATCAGACTCAGCAATCACTTCACAATCACTATCACTGGTCACCAGGTCCACAAAGAGCATCTTCGGTAGATTTGCTTCTTTAACCGACACCTGAAGTTCGTTAACCACAATTTCAAGAGGAACATCCGAATCACACATCATTTCAGAATCACTAGGTTCACTGGTCTTTACTTCCATGCCAAGATGCCGTTCCTTCGGAAGATCTATTTCTTTGCACACCACTTGAGACTGGTCAACTTCTAACTGAATATGAACACCAGAATCACATTTTATTTCAGAAACACTAGGTCCACAGTCCTTATTTTCTAGGTCATTATGACCCCTCTTTAGCGAGCTTATTTCTTTGACGGTCAGAGGAGACTGATCAGCTACAAAGTGAACAGGAACATCAGAATCATAACTTACTTCAAAGTCACCCAGTTTATAGCTCTTATCTTCCAGGTAAATATGGTCTTCCTTCCAAAGACTTACTTCTTTAACAGATTTTTGAAGCTGGTCAGCCACTGAGTGAAGATGGTCATCAGAAATAAAAGTTATTTCAGGACAAGAAACATTGCTCTTATCTTCCAAATTGACATGTTCCCCTTCCAAAATGTGTGGCTGCTCAACCACTGATTGAAGAGGGATATCTGAAACATAAATTATTTCAGAATCATTGGGTTCATAGCCCTTATCAGCCAGGCAAACATGTCCTTCCCTCAGAA
This sequence comes from Hyaena hyaena, assembly GCF_003009895.1. Lineage (NCBI taxonomy): Eukaryota > Metazoa > Chordata > Mammalia > Carnivora > Hyaenidae > Hyaena > Hyaena hyaena. The sequence goes on along the minus strand of NW_024081361.1, from coordinate 934,018 downwards.
GATTTATTTCTGCTGTAATAGCCTCTTGAATTTCATTAGCCACTGACTGGATTGGTTCATTAGAATCAAAATTTATTTTAGAACCAACGGGCTCCACAATCTTCCCTGGCAAGTCAACGTGCTCCTTCCAAAGGTTGATCTCCTTAACGACTTCTTCAGTTTGGCCAGCCACTGACTGAAAAAGGATATCAGAATCATACACAATTTCAAAACCCTTGGATTCATCCCTCTTATCTTCCACATCACCTTCATCCCTCTTATCTTCCACATCACCTTCATCCCTCTTATCTTCCACATCAACTTCATCCTTCCAAAGGCTTATTTCTTTAATAGTTTTTCTAACCTGGTCAGCCACTGACTGAAGAGGATCCTCAGAATCAAAACTTATTTCAGAACCACCAGACCGACTGTGCTTCTCTTCTAGCTCAACGTGGTCCTGATCCAAAACAGTTATTTGAGGTTGATCAACTACGGACTGAACCAAGAAATCAGAATCCAAACTCATTTCAGAACCACTACATTGGCTGTGCTTATCTTCCACATTCACATGACCTTCATTCTCACGGTTTACTCGTTTAACAGCCCGTTCAGGCTGATCAGCCACAGGCTGAAGAGAAACACCAAAACCATGGATTAATTTAGAGCCACTAGTTTCAAACACTTTATTTTGCAGTCCAATATTCTCTTTCTTCCACAGGGTTGTTCTCCTAACCACTTCCTGAAATTGCCTAGTCAATGGCTGAAGAGCGTCACCACAATCAAACCTTACCTTACAATGACTAGGTTCACTGTTTTTATCTTCCAGATGAACATTTCTTTCCTTCAGGAGGGTTGTCTGAGGTTGACCAATGACCGAATGAAAAGGGGCTCCAACATCCAAGTTTACTGCAAAACCTCTCGAGGCAGTACTTTCACCTTCTGGGTCAACACGGTCCTCCTTCAAAACAGCGATGTGAGGTGTTTCAGTCATTGACTGAGGGGGGACGTCAGCCTCAAACATTATTCCAGAGCTACTGTATTTGTCATGTGTTTCTGGAACATGTTCTTCTTTCTGAACACTGATTTCTTTGACAGCTATCTGAGGTTCAGTCACTAAATAATGAGGAACATCAGAACCTGTTTCAGAACCGCTAGCTTTAGCATTTTTACTCTGTAATTTAATAAGCTTTTCTTTTTGAAGCCATATTTCTTTAACAGACAGTTCAGGCTTGTGAGTCACTGACTGATGAAGGTGGACACCAGCATCCAAACTTGTTTCATAAACACTTAATCCATTATCCTTATCTTGTAGCTTTATGTGTTCTTTCTGATGGCTTGTTTCTTGAACAGCTATATTAGGATGATCAGTCACTAAATGAAAAGAACTGTCAGGTTCAGCTATGTTAGGATGATCAGTCACTAAATGAAAAGAAATGTCAGGTTTTAGGCTGATTTCAGAAATACCAGGTCCATTACCTTTATTTTCTAAGTGTATGTGCTCTTCTTTCTGAAGGTTTACTTCTTGAATGGGATCTTGAGAATGTCCAGGAATTGAATGAAAAATATCATAATCCAAGTTTAATTCAGAAGCACTAGGTTCATTTACCTTATTGTCCAAGTAGATCTGCTCTTCTTTGTGAAGACTTAGCTTTTCCAAAGCTACTTCAGGAGGGCTAATCACTGAATGAGGAGGGACATAAAAATCCAAACTTATTTCAGAACCACTGGGTTCATCATTCTTCCTTCCCAAGTGTATATATTCTTCTTTCTGAACGATTACTTCTTTAACAGCTAGTCCAGGTTGATTTGTCCCTGAATGAACAGGTATACCAGAATCAAAAGCTACTTCAGGAACACAAGACTTACTCATCTTATTTTCCAGAGGACTTGGTTCCTCCACATAAATAGCTACTTGAGACTGGTCACCTCCTGAGCGAGAAGCAGTATCAGAATCAAAAGTTATTCCAGAACTATTTGACCCACAGTGTTCTTCCAAGTTAATGTGCCTTTTTCTTATTTCGTCAATGTCCATCTCAGACTGCTCAGTACCTGACCTAACAGGGGGATCAGATTCAAAAGTCAGCTCAGAACTGGAACACCCATAGCTCTTAACTTCTATATCGACATTTAACTCTTTCAGGCTTATTTCACCCAGAGCCCCTTGACGTTGATCACTAGCTGACTGGTAAAGAGAAGCATTAGAATCAAAGCTCTGATCAGAATTGCTAGACTTAACACTCTTATTCTCCAGGTCAACAGCTACTTCTCGAGGGCTTACTTTTTTAACTATTACTCCGGACTGGCCAGCCACTAAGCGGGCATCGGTGTGAAAACTCATTTCAGAACCATGAGAATCATAGCTCATATCCACAGGTTCATTCTTCTCTTCCAGAAGATGGATTTCTTCAGCAGCCCTCTGAGATTCATCAGTCACTGTGTTGAGAGAGACAGCATAATCAAGATGTTCTTTAGCACTACTGAATTTATAGCCCTGATCTTTCAGATAGACATGCCTATCTTGTAGGTTTCTTTCTTTGACAACCAGTTGGGGATGGTCAATTACTGACTGAAGAGCAACAGGGTCAACTACTGACTGAAGAGCAACATGGTCAACTACTGACTGAAGAGCAACATGGTCAACTACTGACTGAAGAGCAACATGGTCAACTACTGACTGAAGAGCAAGAGGGTCAACTACTGACTGAAGAGCAAGAGGGTCAACTACTGACTGAAGAGCAACATGGTCAACTACTGACTGAAGAGCAACAGGGTCAACTACTGACTGAAGAGCAACATGGTCAACTACTGACTGAAGAGCAACAGGGTCAACTACTGACTGAAGAGAAACATCGTTATCAGTACTTGTTTCAGAACAACTTGATCCATAGTTCTTATCAACCAGGCCAATGTCAATCTTCTCAAGTTTTGCTTCTGTGACAGCCCCTGGGAGTTGGTCACTCACTGATTGAAGAGGCAAAGTAGAATCAGTACTTATTTCAGAGCTACTAGATCCATAGTTCTTATCAACCAAGTCAAGGTGTTCCTCCTTAGAAATGTTTACTTCATTTGCAGGCTGTTGGGTGTAGTCATCAGCTGACTGAGGTAAGGCATCACAATCAAAATTAATCTCAGAATCACTAGATTCATAGCTTTCATCAACCAGGCTAACAGGTTTTGCCTTCTGAACACTTACACCCTTAACAATTACTTGAGTTCGGTTGGTAGCCAACTGAAGAGAGCCAGCACAATCAGAACTTATTTCAGAAACATAAGATTTATTATTCATACACTGTACATCAGCATATTCTTCCTCTGAAATGCTTACTTCTTTGGCAGTCACTCTAGATTGCTCATTCAGTGAATGAAAAGAAGAATTGCAGTCAAAACTCAATTCAGAAGCTCTTGAGTCATAGTTTTTATCTTCTTGGTCAACTTGCTCCTCCTTCCAAAAGTCCTGTGCAGCCTCTTCGGGTTGATTAGATGCTGACTGAAGAGAGCCACGAGCAAACTTCGTTTCAGAAATCACTGAGCTCTTCTGTTCCAAAAAGGCTGACTTATTAAAACCCAAATGCTTTTCCTCTTGGATCTGATCCATACCAGAAAAGAATTTCTCACGGTGCTTTGCAGTAGCATCTTCAAAGAGTCCTTTATTAGAAGGCATGCCAGTTTTATTCACCCTGATTGCTTGGTGTACAGCCAATTTGGAAAGAGATTCAGATTTTGAGGAGCCTTCAGTACCCATAAATCCACGCACTTTAGTGCCAGTTGAGAAAATTTTACGCTGAGATTTTACATCTTCCTGTATAATCAATTTATCTGAATTTGTACATAAAGATTTTCTATCTGATTCTTTACGTTTCTGATAGGAAACTGAAGATGTTTCTAGAGTGGATGATAGCACAGATTTTCTAGAACCCCTCTCTGGCTGTTCAAGGTATCTGTCAACTTTGTTTGGGTCACATCTTCTGACTGGATCCAAACTGGCTACTGCTGGTGACCTAGTAGTTTTAGTTGTAACTGGTCTATCATAGGAGCTTCCAGGTATACAACTAGCAGGAGCACTAGAAATCACCGAGGGACATATTAAGCTCTGCCGATTATTTGTAGCTCGACCAATACCAACTGGATTAAATTCTTTCCTACCACTCCCAATTTTATCCACAAACTCCAAGGGCTGCTGCTGTCCCTTCTCCAGTTTTTGAATAACTGATGGTCTAACTGAAACCCCCTGTATATATTCCTGAGATTTACTAGGTCTAGAATGTAGCTCTTTACTAGGTTCAAAACCCCTGGCGGAGCTCTCTGCTTTGACACTAGCAGTATCATCAGTCATTTCTTCAGAAACAGAATCATCGATGGGAACCACTTCAGGAGGTGACGCAGCAGGTGACACCATATTCGTAAGAAGTCTCTCATTTTGCATGGATCTAAAAAGCAAGGAAAAAAATCCATAAAGACATTCTAATATCTAAATGTTAAGGTAAAGTCATAATAAAGGTTATTTTCTTTCCATCCTGGGCCCAACTGTTAGAGGACAAAGAATCAAGGCAATCACATGAGGCTATACACTGTACATATTTTCAGGTAGGTAAGCCAGCGCAAAAGACAGAGGTGGCTCCACCAACTGCTACTTGATGAACATAAATGGCAGGGCACCTGGATGGCTCAGTTGGCTGAGTGTCCAAGTCTTGGTTTCAGCTCAGGTCATGATCTCACAGTTCTTGAGTTCGAGCCCCATGTCAGGCTCTGCCCTGACAGCACAGAGCCTACTCAGGATTCTCTCTCCCTCTCTCTCTGCCCCATCCCCACCCGCAATCTCTCTCTCTCAAAATAAATAAACTTTAAAAAAATTTTAATTAAAAAAAAAAAAACACAAACGGCTCCTAAACATGAAAAACTATTTTTTTTAAGAAAGCCATATATCAGAGTGGTAAATAGGAAAAGGTGTAACATCAGTCACTTCACCTTCCAGGCTTCAGTTATCTCCTAGAGAAAAAATATAATTTTCCCTCAAGAGATTGTTTTGATGAGTAAATTCGTAGTTCTATATAAAGAGCATTTTTTAAAAGCCTGGAAAATAGTAATCATTCACAAATGTTAGTTAGCCATATTACCTTAACACATTGTCGTTTCTTTTCAAGCGTTTATTTAAATTCCGGTTAGTTAACATAAAGTATTACATATTAGCTTCAGGTCTACAATATAGTGATTAAACACTTCCATATAATACCAGTGCTCATCGTATAACAACTGCCCTCCTTAATCCCCATCACCTATTTCACCCACCCTCCTACCCACCTCCCCTCTAGTAATCAACAGATTGTTCTCTATAGTCAGTCTGTTTCTTGGTTTGTCTCTCCCTCTCTTTTTTCCCTATGCTCGTTTGTTCTGTTTCTTAAATTCCACATATGGTAAAAATCATACAGTATTTGTCTTTCTCTGACTGATTTCGCTTAGCATAATACTCTCTAGCTCAATCCACATGGTTAAAATGGCAAGATTCTATTCTTTTTCATGGCTAAGCAATATTCCATTGCATATATATATGCGTGTGTGTGTGTGTGTGTGTGTGTGTGTGTGTATTATGGAAACAGCCCAAATGTCCACTGACTGATAAATAGATAAAAAATAGATGTGGCACAGAGCCTGGAACCTGCTTCGAATTCTGTGTCTCCTTCTCTCTCTCTCTCTCTGCCCCTCCCCAACTCATGCACGTTCTCACTCCCTCTCTCTCTCAAAAGTAACCAAACATTAGGGGGAAAAAAGCAACCTACCAAATGGGAGGAGAGATTTTCAAATGACATATCTGATAAAGGGTTAGTATCCAAAATACATAAAGAATTTCTACAATTCAACACACCAAAAACAAATAATCCAATTTTTAAAAAATGGACAGAAGACATGAGCAGACATTTTTCCAAAGAAGATATAACAGATGGCCAACAGACACACAAAAAGATACTCACTTATTATCAGGGAAATACAAATCAAAAACCTACGAAGAGATATCACCTCACACCTGTCAGAATAGCTTAAAATCAACAACACAAGAAATAACAGGTGTTGGCGAGGATGCGGAGAAAGGGGAACCCTCTTGCACTGTTGGTGGGAATGCAAGCTGGTACAGCAGCCACTCTGGAAAGCAGTATGGAGGTTCCTCACAAAGTTAAAACTAGAACTACCCTATGATCCAGCAATTGCACTACTAGGCATTTACCCAGAGACTACAAAAGTACTAATTCAAATGGATACAAGCACCCCAGTGTTCATAGCAACACATTGCTTTGGCAAGGGTGTCATGACATAGGCACTTTAATACACTGTTAGTAGGAATAGAGGTTAACTGAATCTCTATGAAAAACAATCTGGCAATGTCTATTAATAAATTAAAAATGCCAAGAGGAGTCTAAGGAGACGTGGCGAGTTAATGGAACATGGTTAGCCTAGATGGGATCTTGAAACAAAAAAAAAGACATTAGGTAAAAACTAAAAATACTGAATAAACTACAGAACTTAATGTATTAATACTGATTCATTAACTGTAGCAAATGTACCATAACAGTGCAAGTTGTTAGTAATAGGGAAGCTAGGTGGGGAGGCTTACAGTAACTCTGTGTACTACCTTCTCAAGTTTTCTGTTCATCTTAAAACTGTCCTAAACTGTAGTCTTTTAAAAATAAGTTTTTTAAAATACATGAGCACCTAAAAGGTACCTTTATGAAACACTTTTCAATTTGGAAGATGCCTCAATCATCTAAGAGAAATGTATATACGTGTCAGCCACATGCAATTTTTTAAAAGCTTTTACTTTTAAGTAATCTCCACACCCAACGTGGAGCTCAAACTCACAACCCCCAGATCAAGTTCGACTGACTGAGCCAGCCAGGCGCCCTGCAACTTTTTTTTAATATATCATAAATATGATTTCTTTCCCATGAAAATTTATCATAATTAACACTAAAATAACTTTTTTTGGTATTTGTAAAGTTAAAATGTTAACCCAGGTATCAAAATAATATGATGGGACAAAAAAATTCCAAATTTTTTCACACTTCTGAATTCTAATCAATAAAACTGCAGTAGAGATACCACTTTACCCTAGTTTCTCAGAAGCCCTGAAGACCATCCCCGTTTATTTGTCTTAAAGACTATCACAAAGGTCTCAAAATAAAATTAATCTTATAACATTTGGCAAAGAAAAGAAAGTAAGGCAGAATCATAAAATCAAACAATTAGGCAAAACCCCACAAAAGTTAGGGTTCACCACCTGGACGCTTTGATTTACATCTGTATGTGCTTAAAACTAACACCTAAACTACAATCTACATTTCTACTCATTTTAAACTAATTTTACACCAAAAAGCCCTCTAAAGATCTAACCACTCAAGATTTAAAACCCCTCTTTTATAGAAGTCTTGTGCTAAATTTTTAAGATCTATAAATAAAATCTTAGAACTATATATCAAATCTATGAGATGTGATCAAAATGGAAACCTGACACTTTTAAGTCTTCCACTAAAAGAGGATTTACTAGACACAAATGAATTCAATGAGCGCTTAATTCAGAAAGATAGAAAAAACAACCAGGACGCCTGGGTGGCAGAGTCCGTTAAGTCTCTGACTCTTGATCTTGGCTCAGGTCATGATCTCAGTTTGTGAGTTCTGAGCCCCACAAAGGGCTCTATGCTGGGATTCTGTCCCTCCTTTTCTCTGTCCCTCCCCTGCTTGTGCTCGCTTTTTCTCTATCAAAATAAATAAACTTAATTTTTTAAAAAAACGTAAAATAACCGATTTCCCCCCACGCAAGAAATTTGAGGAAATAAATTAAGAAAAAGAAACACCAATAAACAGAAAACAAAAGCAAATCAAGAGCTGATTTTCAAGAAGGCTAAAATAATAGAAAAACCTGCAATGTCTAGGTAAGGGGGAAGAGAGAAGAAACTTTAAAGAATCAACTCTGTAATTCAGAATGCTTACAATTGTAAGTAATATGTTGCATGGGATTTAAAAACCTCAAGATAAGAAAATGTAATTCAAAATCAGATATATAGACATTCACACAAATACAAGAATTTAGCTTATGCTACAGATGACATCTTTTTTATTTTTAAAGTAATCTCCACACCCAATGTGGGGCTCGAACTCACAACTGGAGATCAAGAGTCGTGTGCGCTACCAACAGAGCCAGCCAGGTGGCCCTCCAGTGACATTTTATATCAGTGGAGACCATATATGTTTATTTAAAAAAAATAATAAACCCCACCTCACACCACGTATAAAAACAAACTCCAGGAAGATGAAAAATATTTAAAAGTAAAATAAGGACATGAAGGAAAAGACATGAAAGAAGCCATAAAGGAAAAGTCCCCTTGTATCTAATTATGCCAAAATGTTTCATTTCTATATAGTAAAAGACAATACACACGGATCAAAGACATTTGACAGATTCTGAGAAAAGAGTCACAACATATTTTAAGATATAAAAGACTATTATCTATAAATATTGCATACACATTCAAAATATACAAATAATTCAACAGCAAAACAGGCAAATCTACAAACAATTCGTAAAATAAACATAAGGCTAATAAACATATATAAAGAGACAATCTATTTTATTCAGAAGTAAACAAAGACTTACTAAGGGACATATGGTTTTAGCCTCTTAGGTTAGATGGGGGAGGGGGGGTGGCTGCTTATCCCAGTGTTACCAAGAGAGGTAAGAACCAAGCATTCTCATAGACTACTATGTATACGTATATTAGATAAATTGCATATAAATTGGCATAGCCTTCTAGGAAGTGTCTCTCAAGAATTTTAAATTTCCACACACACACCTCGAGCAACAAAATAAATAACAGTAAAGGATTAAAGCCCACAGAAGACACATCCAGGGGTTTATAATGATATGGATAACTTAATAAATAAGTGAGGGAACAAGAAAGCCCTTCTTCATAAAGGTAGAATTCTGATTAATACACATAAAAACTGTTTCAGGAAGACTCATCAATCAGTGTTTAATATAAGTGAGTGGAGGTACAATAAGAAACAGTATTTATTTACATAGTCTCAAAGTCCTTGTTATGAATTATGGGGCAAAAGGAACACTGCAGTAGACAAGCCACCTTAATTAAGAGATCCAAGTTAACATAACCAGCCGTGAGGCATGGCAACCTCATGGGTCTCTTGATACACTGAGAAGGGCACACCAACTATAATTTGTTCTTCTCCCCACATGCGTAACCAAAGTTTAATCATGAGAAAATGTCAGGCATACCCCAACTGGCGAATATCATACTAAATAAGTGGCCAGCAGTGTCCAAGTCTTGAAAGCAAAAGACCAAGGACTGTTCATGAATCAGGGAGATGAATAAGAAGATGGGACCACTAAATGCCATGTGTGATCCTGGACTAAATCCTGGTCCCAAAATAAAGGACATTATTAGTAAGACAACTGACAAAATCTGAGTAAGGTCTACAAATAGTATAGCACCAATGTAATGTCATGGATTTGATCATTGTGACGTGACTCTTTTAGATTAAGTCAGGTGAAAGTTATACAAGAATTCCCTGTGTGAGTTTTGCACTTTTCTGTAAGCCTGAAACTGTTCTAAAACTAAAGGTTAAAAAATAGAAAATATTTTTGAAGGTCCAGAAACTTTAGCCCAGAAGTTCAAGTTCTAGAAATGTATACCACAGAAATAGCTGCATGTACAAAATGTGTGTTGAAGCCCTGCTTATACATGCTATAAACTGGATTTTTATACTCACCACAAGATAATCTTTCCAATGGCTAAAAAATAACATATTTTCTAAAAGTTTTCCCCCATTTAAACTATTCATCATTTGCTAAACTCTAGGTTGTGACTTGCAAAGCATTCAAGTTTATCCTTTTTCTAGAAATGCTGGTGCTTATCTCAACACCTAATTCTGCACCGATGGTGCTAATAATCTATTTTGCTTTCTCATACAGCTGTAGCTGCAAACTCGCCACAGTACTTAATCTAATCTTCTACCAATATTTTCCTTTAACATAGAACGTTAACTCTTACATGTTACCAAAATATTTTTATTAAAACTTCAGCCAAAAAAAACTGATAAAAGAGAAAGCTCTCAAGATACTGACAGATCATTAAAAAGTCATTCTATTTAAGGTCTCTTCTAGTCAGTTCAATTCATGTGTTCAATTCATGTGGAACTGACTTAGTTTTTACTTAGACTACCCTTACTCTGCACTACAGTCACCAGGTTGTCTGTTACGAATCGTTTACAAGCTACTATTGGGGCGCCTGGGTGGCTCAGTCAGTTTAGCATCCGACTTCGGCTCAGGTCATGATCTCAATCATTCATAGGTTTGAGCCCCACATCAGGCTCTGTGCTGACAGCTTTGGATTCTGTGTCTTCTTCTCTCTCTGCCCGTCCCCTGCCTGCTGTTTCTCTTGCTCTCGCTTTTGCTTTCTCTCTCAAAAATAAGCACACGTTAAAAAAAAAATTAAAAGGTGGATTACTACATGGCCATGAGAAAGAATGAAATCTGGCCATGTGTAGCAACATGGATGGATCTTGAGGGTGTTATGCTGAGCAAAATAAGTCAGGCAGAGAAGGACAGATACCATATGTTTGCACGTATAGGAGGATTAGGAGGAACTTAACAGAGGACCGTGGGGGAGAAGAAGGGGGGAAATGGTGGAGGAAAGGGAGGGAGGCAAACCATGAGAGACTCTTGAATGCTGAGAACAAACTGAGGACAGGTGGGGGGGGGGGAGAAGGGGGGAGATGGGCACGGAGGAGGGCACTTGTGGGGATGAGCACTGAGTGTTATACAGAAACCAACTTGACAATAAACTAAAAAAAAAAAAAACTAAAGAAAAGAAAGATCATTATAAAGAAAAAAATTAAAACCTATTTTTGTCCCCACCTTTTCCCCAACTTAATCCTATGACATTCTTTTTTTTTTTTTCAATATTTATATTTATTTCTAGGAGAGAGAGAGAGACAGCATGAGCAGGGGAGGGTCAGAGAGAGAGGGAGACACAGACTCTGAAACAGGCTCCAGGCTCTGAGCTGGCAGTCTCGACGCGGGGCTCGAACCCACGAACCGCGAGATCATGACCCAAGCGAAAGTCGGACGCTTAACCGACTAAGCCACCCAGGCGCCCCAATCCTATGACATTCTTAATGGAACACCTTAATGATATAAAATTGTTTATCTGCCTACAACTTTTATTTAGAGAAAAGCATGGTGTAGTCCCTACTACCCTTTACAGTGAAATTGCTTGTTTAAGCTAGGAAAAAATTTTAAGTAATTACAAAGAGAAGTTTACTAGATAAAATCTCACTTTATATTCCTTAAGTAAAAGATTCACTTTAAGAAGTACTAGCAAGTTAACATAAAAGTCTACTGTAACATATAGTAGCTATGTACGGATACAGTTGCGCTCAGCTACCTTACCTGCTTTCTTGAGAATGATACGGGTGATGGCGGAGTACATCCTGCAAGAAACGTTCCATCAAACTAGAGGTTCCCATCCTCTGTCGACTCTGTGTGGTCAAGTATCTGTGCTGAACACTGGACATATGCTGTTAAAAAAAGAAAAGTAACTGAACAGTCTTACATAGGTAATAGTCAGTAGTAGTGAGTTTCACAAATGGATTCGTTTATATACTCCTGGAAGAAGTATAAACTGATATAACCTTTCTATAAAGCAATTCTAAAATATGTATCTAAAAATCATACAACTACCTTTCCCTTGAATAAAATGATCACATTTCTCTAAATCTGTGCTAAGGAAATTATCTTAAATGTGGATGATGTATGCAAAAAAAAAAAAAAAAAAAGCATAACAAGAAAAAGCTGGAAGTCTCCAAAATGTCTAATAGTAAAATCCTTAAATTATAACATACCCTAAAATGTAATACTATACAGCTACCTAAAATAATACAAAGAATTTTAAATAACATGGAGAAATGTTACATATTAGAAGAAAAATGGAAGATGCAAAAATCACATGTATGCTTTTACCTGAAACTATAGTTTTAAAAGGTATAGACAAGTCAATGGAAGAAAATAAACCAAAATTTTAAAAGCATTTGTATCTGTGAGGTACACTTCTAGGTAGTTTAAAACTTTTTCTTATAAATTCTTTTATTTTTCCCGAGCAAGTATTTTTACAATAAAAATCTGTTCAAAGAGAGAAGAGAGTTGAATCACTGTATTCTTAAAAGCCAAAGACTAGGGCACCAGTCAGTTAAGCGTCTGGCTCTTGATTTCAGCTCAGGTCATGATCCCACCACGGGATCGCGCCTCCGCCAGGCTCTGCACTGATGTCTTCCAAAGGGGCTGTACCAATCTGTACCCTCACCAGCAAGGTGTCACAGTTGCCATCCCTCTATTTCCTCATCAACACCTGCTACTGTCAGTCTCTTTAATTTTAGCTACGGTAGAGCGGGTTTAATGCTGTATCACTGTTGCTTTAAATTTGCAATTTTTGTGACAGCTTTTCATCTTTAGTGGTCACCTGGATATCTTCTTTTATGATGTGTCTGTTCAAGTCTCTTCCTGTCTTTCAAATGCATGTTCTTTTATTTAATGAAGTGTAAAAATTATTTCTTCTCGACATGAGCTCTCTGCTCAATTATATGTGTCTCAAACACCGTCCTTCCCTCTGTGGCTCACCTTTTCACTTTTCCTTTTGGGGGCAGGGAGTTCATCAAGTGTATTTTTGCGAGCACACACTCGCATACACAGTAAATCCACAGCTTTCCCAGAAATAGTTACAGGACACCTCTCCACCTTCTTAATCATCTCCCAGTGTTTCTTAACTTTACTGCAGTCCAATTCACCAATTTTCTTCTCTGTCAGTGCTTTTTGTTACCAGTTTAGGAGATCTCTCCCTACCTCAAAAATCATAAAGATTTTCAATTTATTTCTATAAGTCTTACTGTTTTACCTGTAATATTTACATCTACAATCTACTTGAAATTGGTATTTGTATCCGGGATGATTTAGTGACAGAGTTTCATTTCTTCTTCTCCATATGGATATCCAATTGACCCAGCAGCATTTACTGAAGAAAGTCCTATCCTTACCATTCTTTAGCAGCCACACTTGTCACAAATCAAATATCCACATATGTGTCTGTTTCTGAAGTTTTTGGTTTATTTCCATGGTCTTTCTAATTTTGTACCACTGTCTTAAAGACTGTAGTTTAGTAATAAATTTTGATACCTGGCACACGAAGTCTCCTGACTTTGTTCTTCCACAAGACTCTCCTGGTTTTTCCTAGCCTTCTGCATGTGCATACAGATTTTTGGAACTGGCTTAATTTTCATTAAAAACAACTTTTCTAGGGGTCCCTGGCTCACTCAGTGGTGCAGTACGTGAGTCTTGATCCCTGGGTTGAAAGTTCGACCCCCTCGTTGGGTGTGGGGATTACTTAAAAATAAATTCTTGAAAAAACAAAAAAAAAGGTTCCTGGAATTTTGTTTGGAATTTCATTAAATCAACATATATGTTTGGGGAAAACTGGCATGTTTGTAATATTGATTTTTCCAAGTGGTGTATCACACCAATTATTTAATTTTTCTTATACTTCTCTCAGTGTTTATAGTTTTTTACGTAAAAACCTTACACATATTTTGTTATATTTATTCCTTAGAGTTCATGTTCTTGGATGCTATTATTAAATACCTTTTTTAGGTCTCGTTTTCTGTATGCTGTTGGATCTAAAAATACAATTTCTTTTTATATTGCCCAACAAGCTTATTAAACTCACTTATCAACTCTAATCATTTGCCCAGGTACCTTTCGGTTTTCGACATCTACAATCACAGTTTGTACAATGTACCATCACAGTTTTGTTTCTTTTCATCTAATCCTTATCATTTTAATTTCTTTCTTTCCTTATTTCCCTTGCTAGAATCTCTGATAACATACTGGATAGTTTAATTCAAGCATCAAGTCTATTTTCACTTAACATAGTATTGATGTATTTGGATTTAATCTTTGTTTTTATTTTTAAAACTGTTGCCATTACTCCTGCCTATATGATGTCCCTATGTCTCTTCTTTCTTTCCTTTTTGTGGACCATCTTTTATTATCCCATGTTCTCCACTTCTGTAAAGTTGGTAGGTAGTTATAGGCTAGGCTCTTTTTCTAGTCTATTAGTGCTAACAGATTGTAACAAGCAACCCTGACCTACCAAGATCCAGAATTACTTGTCACTTTTACTCTCTTCTTAAGCAAAGAATTAACTCAATTTACTCTCCTTCCAGTTTAAGTGCCGCTGTTGTCAATGCCACAAGATATCATGAATTTAGACCACCTGCTACCTTTCCCCTGCTCTTCATGACATCCCGTATCTCTAAGTTTCCAACTGAAATCACCTTCCTTCTGTCTGAAGAACTCTTTTTAGGATTTCCTTCAGTAAGGGTCTGTAACCAATAAATTCCCTTAATTTCGTTTTCTGAAAATATTTCTATTTCCTTTTTTTTCAAGGATATATTTATTAAGCATAGAATACTAAGTTGGTAGTTGTTTTCTTTCTTTTGGTTTCCATTGTTTCTGTTGAATATTCAGGTAGATCTGGGCCCTATATTTCTCCACTGCCTTTAGAGTTCTCCAAAGCTATGAAATTGATCGACTTATTTATTTATTTATTTAAGACTTTGTACTAAGTACAAATTACTTCAGCTGTCATCAATAGGGTTTTTTTTTTTTTTTGTCTTATTTATTTTGAGAGAGAAAGATAGAGACAGAGCACACGCACAAGCAAATAGGGGAAGGACAGATAGAGCATCCCAAGCAGGTTCTGTGCTGTCAGCACAGAGCCCAACATGGGGCTCTATCCCATAAACCGTGAGATCATGACCTGAGCCAAAACCAAGAGTCCTTCACTTAACCGAGTGAGCCCCTCAGGCACCCTGTCAACAGCCTTTTTAAGTGCCTGCTTAGTACATGAGTATCCAAATGTCTAAAAATTATTTTAAAGCTTACACAAAAAGTTATATGGAAATGCTTACTGAATAGAACTTCTAGTTGAAGATTTAATATTTTATTAATATCAAAAGCTCAACAAGTAATCGTCCAAGTCAAGTGGTGACATAATTTCTCGATCATGACAGAAACACTAAAGAGAGCTTTGAGATTTATTATCTGCTACCTCGTATTTATAACCAGCATCAGAAAGGTTTTTTCTATAAAAAGGCAGAGATGTGGAAATCACAATAACTTTTTCTTAGTATGAATTTATATGATGACTGTTGATAACTCAACAAAATAAATGCCACTAAACAGCAGAATTTTTACATAGGACAAACTCATCTTAGCTATCACTTAAGACAGAACTAAGTGATAAGCACTAACAGGACCAGAGCTTCATTATACTATTCCTTCACCTATGACACAATTCCACAGCTCAGACCCTGAAGAAAACCTTGAGACTCTTCCAAGTTAACAACCCCAGCCAAAAGACCTACAGCTACTATTCCTATGAATACTTACTTCACAATGCCCATATACAATGCTATGGACAAACTCTTTGGACAAAAAGAAAAGAAAGGAATACCACTCAATTCATTCTTTGAAGCCAGTACCATGCCAGTACTTAAATCAAAAACATCACAAGGAAATAAAGCTACAGACAATATTTCTTATGAATATAGACACAAAAATTCTCAACAAAATACTACCAAGCCAAATCCAGGAACATACAGAAGTATTAAGCACCATGACCAAGTGGGATTTAGCCCAGGGATGCAAAATTGGCTTAATAGCTAAAACTCAATCAATATTAATTGCTACAGACTGAATTGTGTCCTCCAGCCCCCAAATTCGTATGTTGAAGTCCTAGCTTTCGATGTGACTGTATTTGTAGACAGGGCTTCTAGGAGGTAATTCAAATCACAACATATAAGAAAATTAACTGAAAAATGAATCAAAGGCCTAAATGGAAGTACTAAAACTATAAAATTCTTAAGAGGAAAATATAAGGCATAACACGTCATGACCTTGGACCTGGCAATCTTTTATGACACCAAAAGCACAAGCAACAGGAGGAGGGGGAAAGAGCTAAATGTAACCACAGCAAACTTGAGAATGTTTGTGCATGAAAGCGTAATCTTGTAAGTCCTTACCTTATTCTGTAATGTCTTACAGCATCTAATTCTCTAAATTCTTCACCCCTCACTTAACAGCCGCCCTCCACCTTACCAGCACTGTGGCCACATGGGCTCCCGGCTTCTGGTTAGCATGACAGCCACCCCTCTGCCTAGAAACTCTTCCCGCAGATATGAGCAAGCCTGGATCCCACATTCATTCAAATCTCAACTCAAATGTCTGTCGCTCCTTAACCTTTCCAGGCCGCCCCGCCTAAGAGTGTACTCCTCTCTCTATTTTACTTTCCTCATAACACTTATCACAACCTGACATATTATGTTTATATGACTATGTATTTTCTGTCTTACTGCACTACAAAAGGCACTTGGATCTGTCCATGGCTATATCCTGAGAACTTTAAACGGTGTCTACCAATTAGAAGATTCACAACGATCCGTTGTTCAACGGATGAATAAATGAGTTTAATAAAATACATGACTAGGTCCTTTGAGGTATAACCGTGCTCACAGGATCCTCTCACCTGTTCCAGGTTATTATAGCGCACACAGCAATAGCTGCAGTATCCTTGTCTGTTCTGCATGCTGAATAACCAAAGTCAAGTGGCTACTGTCCGGGAATACTCAACTGGAAACAAAGAAAATGGTAAAAACAAACAAACAAAAAACAGTAAGTCCTTACTCCTGTGAGGAAAATACCTTTGATAATATCAGAGAACAGAAATTCATTCTCGAGTCCGACGCACTTTCCTACTTCAATAAATTACGAAATTAGATAAGGCTGCCATGAGCTACTGAATTGATCAGTGAGTGAGCCTTGAAGAGACAGGAGAGGTGTGCACGTTCTAACAGAGTGGTGTGTTGTTGACAGGTGAAGACCAGAGTCCATTTTTCATCAATTTTCTGATAACTTGTTAGAATTATTAGGAAATAGGTTCAGTACTCAGTCTGTAAAGACAAAGTCCTACGTCTGAGTTGGACCTAACATCAAATTCTGTCACAAGAGTAAAGATACGTGTATTTTCTGTTTAAGCCACATAGGTGCAGATTTTAAAATAAATTACCTGACATAATTACTAAAAATCAAAGTAACTAATTCGTGCCTTACACACAAGATGTTTCTCTTCTGACGACTACATAAACCAAATAAATAAGGGGTATTTTTTCCAGTTGGTGCAATGAGATTTCTCTACAAATAAAGTTTCCAAGTTGCTACCTCCTTAAAACTATAATCCTTCAACATTACATACTGCAATGGTTCCCAACCCAGGCTGAATATCAAAGTCATTCCCCAAAATTCTGGTTTAGTAGGGCTGAGACAGAGCCTAGGATTCAGAATTTCTTTCATTTCCCATGTAATTTTGTAACCAGTTCATTCACTGACACAAAGTGTTTAGAGTTAACAATTATTTTAAATAATAATTCAATATAATTTTAAGGTTTCTGCTGTTTTGTTAAAATGAAAACAGAATTGTTAAAAATTAATTTCATCAAGTTTTCATTCTAATTATTTTAAAAATTCTTGTCTGTTGAAGAATATATAACAGAACAATCTTATAATGTGTTGAGTATTTCTGATAAGATGATCCTGCAACACAAAAAGTTTACTCATTGAAATCAATATTTAGAAATGAAATCACAGCCTTAAAACCAATGAGAACAGAAGAGTTTTATTAAATTAAAATGCTATCATAACATCCACTTACCTGTTACTTTTTATTATGACAAACTTCAACTTTCTGACTTCCACACTTACGGGAAAATATAAATCAATTAAACCAGCCTCTGAAATGGAGAATAAATAAGACTTATTTAAAATTTGGTCTTTTTTCCATTATTTTACTTCACTTATTAACCTGAAGCAACAAAATGACACAGGTTGGTTTTTTTAAAAATGTTTATTTATTTTGGAGAGAAAGGAAGACAGACTACAAACGGGGAAGGGACAGACAGGGAGACACAGAATCTGAAGCAGGCTCCAGGCCCTGAGCTGTCATCACAGATCCCGATGCAGGGCTCGAACCCACAAACTGCAAGATCATGTCCAAAGCCAAAGTCAGACACTTAGGTGACTGAGCCACACAGGCGCCCCAGAGTGAAACAAGTTTTAAGTTGTATTTAGAGATATGGTCAATCTTCAGGCTAAGAGAACCCTAGGGTCTAACCGTGAACTTTGAAAATAATAAAATAACAAAGTTTTTAGTGCTTTGTTCAAAATATATTTGAAACAATCAATCACTGGTAATTACAGGCAAAATGAAAGTAGGAGTCTTAATATCATACACACATACAACTGAAATCCTTTACAGATTTTTTTGATCTTTGACACATACAGGCTTTAATTCCCATGCCATGATTATCTGCCATTTCTGTCATCTCATGTCACATCCATGCCACTGTGACAGTGAGCCACCGTGATGCAGAAGCACCTGATTGGCATTCAGAAGCACCTGATTGGCATTTTTTAAACTCTGCAGGCTAGAAACCCCACCTAGCAAACTTACTGAATCAAAACCGCCTGGTGGGGGGCCAGACACATGCCTATTATGCATATTTAAAAAGCTCTACGGTGATTCTGGGGCAGACTGAAGCAGTAACGTAAGTCATCATTTTTTATGTACTAATAAAATTCTTACTTATTAAAGGGATCATTTCTTTGGGGCCTGGGGTTATATTACTTTTCATGACTGAATGGGTCTTTTTATTCCAATTCTGAATTCTCCTGGTTCCTGGTATTTTCATAAAATAACAAATCACTTACCTTGAGCAGAAAAAGGCAGGTATTTCGTCAGTTGTATTAGTCCTGGCAAACATCTGTAAATTAAAACAATTAAAAAAAAACAAGATCAGCCCCCTAAGTGTCTACCACAGGCCAAGTAAGTACCCCCAAGTCATAGATAAGTTTGAAAAGTAACACAATTATGTTTCACTGGGAGAAAAAAATATTAACTCTTTAACACAAAGCACCTTACACGCTGTGACCCATGGCTCCCACATGACCTCCCAGGTTGCTCTGGGGCAGAGCAATCATGACGGCCCTCCCATACACCCCACCGTCAAATATCTCAGATCTCTGCGTTCCGGGAACAGCAGCTGCAAGATAAACTGCATCTTTGGTAACGGTAGGAACACGATGCTGTACCCGCATATGAGCTTCACAGGAAATGTTTGAAAGAGATATTTACATGGAATCAAGTCTGGGTCCTGAACTAACCACACAGCTCAGCTTCTCCGTTACGTTCGATGAAACCCACTGTCAATTCTTTATCACCTATCAATGGACAATCAGGCCAAATTATCAATTTTATTAATTCTTCCACATCGTTGTCGGCAAAGTGTTGATGACCCTTACCCAGGATCACTGGTTAACAAAAAAATCCAACAATTTGGTTCAAAAAAGGCAGTGACAGCACTGTATAATCAAGGAATAAATATTTAGCACGCACTTTGTGCAGATGCTGGATGCTTTAAAGGATAGGAAGACAAGCTTTCCTGCTCTCCAGAGGTTTAAACTGGCATTAGGAAACGAATGCAAAAATACCGGGTGCTATCTTAGAAATGCCTCAGCACAAATCGTTAAGTGCCAAAATGTCACACTGGATACAATTTTTTAACTGGACATTGAGAAACAGGGAGGATTTACTCAAATAGAGATCAGGAAAAGGTATTCCAAGTAACAAAGAAGCAAAAGAACAAAAGTAAGAAAGCAAAAGTACCTTTAGAGACAGTAAACTGACAAGTTCAGCTGGAGCTGAGATTTCATTAAAAAATTTAAGGGGCAATAAGGCAATAAATGTAGATTCAGCTTCAACGTGATCGTATTTAAAAGAAAGTTAAGAATTTAGACCACATATTCAGGCACTGTGGATTTTTTTTTTTTTTTTTTTTTTTGGAAAGCCGTATATGCAGAGAGCTTTGAGAAAATTCTGGAACAATGGTTCTTCCCTATTCAAAGGAGCTTTTCACAGGGTAGGTTAAACTATGCAGCACCATTTTCTAGACTATTAGAGAATTAGTTAATACCCAAATTATCCAAATTCAAAGAATCAGTATCCCTTAGAGCAAAGATTTAGTCTCATTTATGCTTGCAAATTATGAAAACACACACTAATTTTTTTCTTTCAAATATTAGTTTTATTATGAAAGTAAAACATGTTATGGCACAATTATAAAAATAAAGAGCACTAAAAACCAGTCATAATCACATTATCCACCATAAATATTGATCATATAGTCTTTGTTCTAAACAGGTTTGTACAAAAATGGTAAAGTCTATTCTATAGCCTCCCCTCTCACTGAACGAAATGTGACAAGCACCTCTATATGATAGAATACGTACTTCCAAAACCAAATTTGCACTGACTGCATATCAGTGTAAGACAAAATTCCTCTTATCTGGCAAGACCAGACCCAGCAGTTGGTAAATTAGCCATTTAAAAATTAGGAGAATTTTAAAAATATATACATCCATAAATCAGTATTTTGTCTAGCTGAAGATATATAAATGCATATATGTTTCATTTAAGGTCAAGTTAAGCTTTTTTGTTTCATTGAGATGGGGGGGTATAGGGCAGCTAGAGTTGCAAGTCATTTTTTTCTTTTTGTATTTGCTTAAACCACACCATAACTGACCATCAATGAGTTTCCACTTTGGTTCATTTCGAAAAGAACATGAACGTAAAGACATTTCTAAAACTGAGAGTAGTATTATGATTAATGTTTAAGATTTCCCCCCACCTTTTATAGTTGTCACACCCAATTAGGTACTCTTGCAGTGGCCTTTTTTCGTGCAAAATATTCCATTTATTTTTCATAAAAATAATAATGCTCTAAAAAAGGACAATGCTTAGAGTCTACTTCTTTGGTTTATGAAACACTTAAAACTGCAGAAACCGATCTGGGGCAGTGAACAAAGATCTCTGAGACCGCCTGAGGTGACTTCAGCACAAATGTCTCAAAACTGCGTTTATTATTATTTTGGGACTATTTCTTGCACACCTGAGATGTGGACCTGCTGCAGAGGTAAACACATTGTTGCAATGGGTTCAACTGTTGTAGTGTGTGTCTCCCAAACTGACTGGGGTATTTTGAAATAAGAGCTAACAAAATTCAGAATCCCTACGGGAAATATTTTTCAGCTGCCACACCAGACAAACACCGACTTAATATTAAATATAAAAAGAGAATAAAAGGCATTTGGTTTATTGAGTAAGATCACCCAAATTATCTGTCTAGCAACAGGAAAACGGGCGAGCAGTCACAAAACAATGGCTAAATGAAATAAAAAGACCATCTTAAATCGGTGTCCCTTTCTTTACAACATTAACTAATTTTCAACTTCCCATTTGTGTGGATTATCCACCTTATGCCGCTTTTCGTCTGGTGACAAGCATTATGCTGGACACCTCCATTCAGTCTTAATAAAATAATAACAGCTAACTTTCAGTGAATACTCAATCTGGGCTAGGCACCATGTCAACAGTTTCATATGCGTTATCCCAATGGAATATGAAATTGGTGTCCCGGTGACTCCCACTTTACAAATCAGGAAACTGAGGTTTAGAGAGAAGCAGTATCTTGTTCCAGGTCACACACCAATAATCACGGTAGCTGGGATTTGACCGTAGGTCAATCTGAGCAGTTTATGCTCTTAACCTCTTAACTTCCATAAAATGCTCCTTCTCTGTATTTTCAGAAATGTTAATTGATTGTTTTAATATTAAGTGAAAACAAATAATTAGGAATCCAATTTGCTGCAATAAACACTGTCACATATTCCAAAGAAAGGAGTAAAGCTAACGTTTAGCTTAATTGCATCATTGCTCCCATTCTGAGATGAGTGCCGACAGTACCCTGGATTAGTGATTTTCAAACTTAATTAGTGTACAGAGGAAGCCATACATTTTTATATCGCAACCCGGCACACACGCAATCACACATGTATGCACCTTCAGGCGCATGCACCCCACACACGCACCGGCCACCCCCCCCCTCTCACACACACGCACGCAGTTAAAACAAAGCTTACAAAATACCCTGATTACATGTAATGCGTTCTGGCATTTACTATGCTATCTTCTTTTGTTTTCTAAAACGCTAGTTACGACCCACAAAATTAATTTCACAATTCACTAATGGGTGAAAACGGCAATGTGAAAAAACACTGCATCACATTATTAAACCGAACAAACCATATTATAATAAAAGATGGCTGTTGCCCCGAATTCAGCTTATTTCTATCCAATATCTTGGCACTGCGGTGATACTTCATCACATCTCTTACGACTTTCTTTACTAAGGTTGGCCACTGGCCAAAGTGCAGAGAGAAGAAGAAAATTCTTGCCTTCCAGGCTTTGGGTCCAAATCAGTGCACGTTAAGAAGGCAGCAGAAAAACGTTTACGCACTGATATAGAAATGACCACAACGCATTAAGGAAAAAAAAAAAAAAAAAAGCAAATCATATTAGCATTCCCCTTTATGTAACACGAATTTGCACTTACGTACCCCAAATTGTTAATACTGACTCCCTTGACGATAAGATTGCAAAGGGCTTTTCCAGTGGGCTTATTCTTTTTATTTTTATTTTCCTGATAGTATATAATTGCTGTCAAACAAATTAAATGTAATTCTATTCTGGGCATTAAAAACGTTTAAAATACGTTTTAACAGCCCGCATCTCGATATGCGTTTCTTCCCCGCGCTGCCAAAATCATCGCGTCGGATAATGTTAGGAGCTGCAAAAGGCCTTCTAAAGAGCACGTAATAACGACGGCGTAACCGGAGCAGATTTACACAACTGTTGCACGGTGATAGTAAAACGATCGTTAACACAAAAATCTAACGCTTCCAAAATAAATTCCAATCGCCAAAGGCTGATAAAGGCCTAGGTCTGGGGACAGCTGGACACAGCGCAGGGCATTGGGGGAAGGGGATTTGTGGACAGGTGGCTTCGGATCTCGGCCCCACAGGTGCCCCTGCAAGTCCCCGCGGGTACAAAGCCCCAAATCCGACCTCCGCGAGCCGCCCCCTCTCCGCAGCCCACCCCAAGGCCGCGGCCGCCGGCCCCGCCGGCCCCTCCGACCCAGGGCCCCCGACAGAAGCGCAGGGCAGCCTGCGCCCCACCTCCACCCCACGCCCCAGCCACCTCGATCCCGGCCCGGAGACGCCGGCCCCGCTCCCGCAGGACGGGCAGAAAGGGACTGGGGAGGGGACACGCCGAGGAGGACCTGCGAGGCGGGTGCGGGAGCCGGGCGAGCGGTCCGGCAGTCCCTCGGGAGGAAGAAGGCGCCCCGGGCGCGAGGCGAGCAGGCCCCACCCCCGGCCGCGCGCACGGAGCCCGCGGGCGTCGCCCCGGCTGCGCGCCGCCTCGGCTCGGCCCGCCCCGCCCGCGCCCGCCGCCGCCGCCGCCGCCGCCGCCGCCGCCGCCGCCGCGGTGCTCTGCGGCGCGGTTCTCACCTCCGCGGAGGCCTCCCGGATTCCTTCCGGGCCTGGGCGCAGGCCGAGGACCGGTGGGCGCGCTCCCTTCCTATTCCGGTTCCATGGCGGTGCCCGGACCCCCGGGCCGTCCAGGGCGCCGCGGCCGCCCGCTGCCTGCCGCCCGCAGCCCGCGGAGCCAGACAGAGGAGCCCCCCGGCCTCTCCCGCTGGTGCGAGCGGAGAAGCGAAGTGCGAGCGTCACTCGCAACACCCGGGCTCCGAGTCACGACTCAGCCCACGTAGACATCCACCGGGAACGTAGCGCTGCAGTCCTGATTGAGCTTTGACGTCAGGGAAGGTGCGAAAACAGGGCCCCTTCTGACGCAGGAGCCGCGCACCGCCCCCTGCCCACCCCCGCCCCCGGCGCTGGAGCCCCCTTCCTCCCGCCCCAGCCCTCCCCTCCCCTCCCGCAGATCTGTTAAAGCGAACACTTCCTCCGGGGTCAGGGCCCCACTCTGGAGCTTGTAAAATCAAACCTGTTCTAACCGAAACGACCGGGCTCGCAGCGCAGTTAGGACGCGAGATAGACACGAAGGTTTCAGCGTTTGAGGGCCCAGAGGGGAACTGCTTGCCAATTCCCAGCAACGTACGAACCTCGAAAAGAAAATGCGGCTGAGAGGGCTCGGCGTTTGCGCCGTTCGCGCGTGTTTGCCGCAGTGGGCTGCAGCAAACAAAAGCTGCTGTTTAATGAGCGCTTACTTTGTGCTAGGCACTGTGTTTAAGGTTTATATCTGTACCCTTGCATTTCACCCTCAAGGCAACCCTTCAGAGGGTCTTACTGGGAAGCCTATTATTCCCTTTTGACAAAGGAGACAACTGAGGCTTAAGGACGTTAGGTATTCAGAGACCTCCCCTGCACATGAAAGGGTTACGAATATTAACCGAAATCCCCTCAGTCATTCAATGGTATCCTGTACCACCCACTGCGAATATGGTGGTGTGCAAAAACAGCTGACTGCAATGGGGGAAACAAACCAGAATCAACCACAATACTGGATATGTCATTAAAATCTGTGATAAGGAAAATAATCCTCCCTAAAATGGAGAGAGCCTCCGATTAGAGAGCTTATGCTTTAGGTAAAAATAATCTTCGAATGAGCTACCTTGTTATTTGGCTATTGTTGTAATTGTCATTACATTTTTGTAATAAGCTTGTGACTTTGTCCCTTTTTTCAAATTCACCATTGCTTTTGCATCCACAATTTCCATTCTTTGTGTATTACTCAGCTCTTGCCTCGCCCCCTACATCTTTCTCCGACTTTAAACCCAGGCTATTGCAGCTATTTAGATTATTTTTTAACACACCAAAAAAATACTGATTTCTTTTAAGGCAGGCTTTTAAGGCACATCCCAACCTTGGAAATGGTGAAAGGAAACACATTATACATTAACCCAGCCACCATGACATTATGCACGTCACAGATGCGAAGACACACATTTTTCACACTTCAGCATCTCAGAAATCAGGGTGCATTTTACAAACTGGTCTCTTAACATTACTGGCCAGGTGGCTGTATTAACCTCGATGTCACCGCCTCCACATATAGAAACTTGAAAGTGGCTTTTCACATTGTACTTATTTCAACTGAGTTTAGTGGGTTGTTTAATAAAACCCACAACCCTTAAAGGAGGAAATTAACAAGCATGGGAGTCTCTTAAAGAGAGCTTTTCCTCAGAAAAAAGGAAAGATTTTCCTAGAACCAAAAAGAGATTTCTTGCAGCACATAAAAATAAGAGAGCAGTGGGACTGTCTAAAAGACCTGAGTTCCTTACCAAGCACATTAGTTCTTAATGTGTTTTGGAAACCTACAAATAAATAGTTAAATAAGCCACACACACACACAAGTGAAATGACTTAGATATTTCTGATGGTATGGTTTGTCAGTTACAACCCCTCTAAGTTTTGGTCAAAAAAAAAAAAAAACATTGACGAAGGAAAATGAGTCCTGTATGTTACTAGGAAACTACCCATTGACCTCTTCTGGTTAGATCAGAAAACGCCAGCCTGGAAGCCTTCTGAATAGAATTAGCTCCTTGGGTGCATGGAGGGAGGCGGGAACAACCCTAGATTCCATAGCAGAGCACTCTTTTTGAGACTCGATGCATCTCCAACGCTTCTGGTGGCCCAGGAGACAACACTGTATGGAAAACCACATCCATCAACAACTGATACAAAACATGTTTCAGAAAAGTTGGGTTTTGAATGCAAAAACGCTTTGGAACCCCTTAACCAATTTTACTTAAATTTCCTTTTATATGCACACACAAGATTGATACATAATAAATCTAAGCCTGAAAGGGTTATTCACGAAGTATGAAATAAAAACTAAATTACAAAAAAATCTATGTGTTTTAGTTTTAGTTGACAGCATTTTTTTCAACGTGAAACTATCATATTTTTTTTTCTTATTTTGAGAGAGAGAGAGAGAGACTATGCACAAGCGGGGCAGAGGGGTGGGGGGGGAGAGAGAGAGAGAGAGAGAGAGAATCATAAGCAGGCTCTATGCTCAGTGCAGAGCCCCCCTAAGAGGCCCGAACCTAGAACCCTGAGATCATGACCTGAGCCAAAATCAAGAGTCGGGCACTTAACCAAATGAGCCACCCAGGCGCCCCATCATATAAAATTAAAAGACGTTTCATCCTGCATCCAATTAAAGTCTTTCCAGACTACATTTCTGTCTACTGGCAATGGATACGTTTTTGGCAAAGCTTAATTATCTGTAAGTTAAGCTTTAAAATTTTTCAGTCCCCCACAATGCTTTGTTAATCCATTATAGATCTAAACTCATTCATTCAGCAATATTTCTTTAAAGGACACTAAAAGTCAAGGTTGGGTTTGTATTTTCCCGCCCCAGGGAGAAAAAGGATCCTATGTATGTGTTATTTCACATTCTTTCTTCAAACAAAGAATAAAAACTGCTATGTTGTGTCCAGAAATCATTCTGATAGTGCTTATGTTTTATAAGCTGTTTAAGTTAGCATTAGGCTAATGTCTGAAGGAAAAAGGGAAAACCTAGATCTCAATCCTGAATCATAAAAGAATTTAGATTCTATCAGTTTAGGGTTTAGTTTATTTTTCCCTAAAATTTATTAGTGCACATCTACCTATTCATAGTCAGGTGAGGTCATCATGAAGATTTTAGCCATTTGCCTGGCTTTTTTTTTTTTTTTTTTTTAAGTAAGCTCCATGCCCAACATGGGGCTTGAACTCACAACCCTAAGATGAAGAGACGCATGCTCTAGAAACTGGACCAGCCAGGTGCCCCTAGCCTGGCATTTTTATAAAAAGTATATGGAGTACCTGGGAAGCTCAATCAGTTAAGCGTCCAGCTCTTGATTTCAGCTCAGATCATGATCTCACAGTTTGTGAGTTTGAGCCCCACTGTCAGTGCAGAGCCTGCTTGGAATCTTCTCTCCTCCTCCCTCTTTCTGCCCCTTCCCCACATGCGTGAGAGCTCACTTTCTCTCTCTCTCTCTCTCTCTCTCTCTCTCTCTCCCCTTCCCCCCTTTTTTTCTCTGTCTCTGTCTCAAAAATAAATAAACTTTAGGAGTATATAAAGAATATAATGTCATCTTCAATAGAAAAGGATTCAGTCACATGCCTCGTCCAAATCAAAATTTTAAATTGAATGAGACTGATCACAAAATATCTCCATTCATTTTGTCTTGTTTTTGATTCCTCCCTATAAGGCAGTCCCCATCTTTGACAAGAATTTCATTCAAAAGACAGAGGGTAGAGTGGTAGTCAGAACGAGAAGGAACAAATAGGTTCTTGAAAAAGGAATGCAAGTTGAAGTCTGTAGTTGAAAGTGGCAGAGGGAGACAGCGGACACACAGAGAACGACGGTGGGTCTCGGTGTGAGGAGAGAGCCGGGGGAGAACTCTGCAAATGAGTTTGATCGTCATCCATCACACGAGAACTTAATAATGGCTGAAATCGGCAAAGCGCCACACAGCACCATGAGCCTATTTTTACCGAAACATGCAAATGATCCACCAGAGCTAAAAACAAAGGAAGGTTTTTAGTAGTTGCTCCTATTTGTCTGGAGTAGACAAAGGAGTGGCAGGACCCAGGACCACAACTCTAATATCGCAACCTGTTGGCCCACGTCAATTTAACATTATGCGCGAGGAGATTTAACGTCCGTGACGGTCTTCCCATTCTAGTCTTCCTTTAATCCAGTCAAACCAACTCCTTCCCACTTTTGCATTCTGTGGATGCCCCTGTAATACATCTTTAAAAAAAATTTTTTTCTTTTTTAAGGCTCACTTATTTTTGAGAGAGACAGCACAAGCAAGGATCCGAAGCGGGCTCTGTGCTGACAAACTGCCTACGCGGGGCTCAAATTCACAAAGTGTGAGATCATGACCTAAGCCCAAGTCGGATGCTTAACTGACTGAGCCACCCAGGCGCCCCCCACCTATGATACATCTTTATACAAAGACATCAGGAGGGCTTCGTTTCCTTTTTTCTGACGATTCCTTACCAATTCTTACCACAGTCTATTCTTTCTTTTTTTCTTTCACTCCTTCCCCTCTTTCATGGCTACTCACACATTGTTTCTTTACCTTGTTTTTTTTTCTTGCTATCAGAAAAGCACAATTTATAATCCTGAAAGATATGCTCCTACCTTCCATTGATAATCAGGACTGAAATCGTTACTAACCACACATTTGTTCCTTCTTTTTTTTTTTTTTAAGTTTATTTATTTTGAGAGAGAGAGAGACGGAGACAGAGAGAACCCCAAGCAGGCTCTGCACCGACGGTGCAGAGCCCAACACAGGGCTCCAGCTCACTAACCGAACAGTGAGATCGTGACCTGAGCGGAAACCAAAAACAGGATGTTCAATCGACTGAGCCACCCCATGTGCCTCCCCTTCCTTTTTTTTTTTTTAAAAAAAAAATGTTTATTTATTTTTGAGAGAGGAGCACAAGCCACGTAGGGACAGAGCGAGAGGGGGCCAGAGGATCCCAAGCAGGCTCTGCCTTGACAGCGGTGAGCCCCACAAGGGGCTCAAACCCATGACCCCTGAGATCATGACCTAAGTCAGATGCTTAACTGACTGAGCCTCCCAGGTGCCCTCACTTGTTCCTTCCTTTAATTCAAAAATTCACTTCAAAGCTTATGCCCTCTGGAGCTTTAACTTAAAAAAATTACTTTTGGCTTTTATATGATGAAGCCATCAACATGAGAACTATATTCTTGAGCCTTTACCTCTATTTAAACTCCCCTGCCCCCCCCCCACCTCAATTGTTTTCCCTGGTCAACTTGCAACACTATAGAATTATTCCCTTTAAATATAGTTGCTATAAGGATGAATTTAGAGGCTAATATGAACTCCACGGACCCCAGTTTTAAATTAATTGATGACACTCAAATATTATTTAGGAAGAGATCTAGAATATAGTAGGTGGAAAAAAGCAAAGTGTAATGAATTTTTGCGCAAGAAAGGCAGAGCTAGGAATATATCATTATATTTCCACAAAGAAACTCTGAAATGCAACTCGGGAAATAATAAAAATCAATCACAGCACAAAGGAGGTTGAGAGGAACAGGGAAGAAGAAGGTGGGGGAGTGTCATTTGTCACTGTGCACTTATGTTCTGGATGTTTTTTCTGCTTCAAATAGTGGCTAAGTTACAATCTGAACAAACAGACATCAGACAGAGGAGAAAGAAAGTTCTGATGATGGGCTCCATAGCAGGAGCGCGACCAGGGGACTTGGAGAAGGTCCAGGGAGGAATTTCGATATCCTCAGAAACGCCTTGTACACTGTTGGCAACTGAATAGACTCCAGGACCACCTTCTGGGTGACCATGCAGTGAGAAGCAAACTGGAGTCAAAACTGGAGCCTTTTTTTTTTTTCTGCAAAGTCCGAGGGCTGCCTGCTCTCTAAGCCTGGGCCCCCTACACAGTTTTAGTTCAAACCACCACCTGCCTGAGCACGGACAGCCCACCCACCACCTGACAGCCGTGCGTGGCTTCCTGGCAGCAACGAAGCCGAGCCAGCTACAGAGGACTTACTGACTTCTCGGAAAGAATTTTGGCTTGCTGTTGGAGAGGGCCTCTCGGCAGGAGGCATCACCCCTGCCCGCACAGGAGTTCGCTGCTAAAAGTGACCTCACCTCCTGCTCAAGCTCGTATTCAAAATTATCCCTTGGACTCGACCCAGTTGCATCGCTCACACTTAGGCCATCCTCCTCCTTGACTCCTGACCTTGAATTTCTCAGGGATCGCTTACCACAGGGTCGTCCACCAAATGTCGATTTCCCGGAGCTAGCAATTCGCCTCGCCCAGGATTCTGCTCTATCCTATCCTGCCTCCGAACTCCCAACTAACAAGCTGCGTGATTGCAAAGCAGTGCTAGTAAACCTGGGGTCGATAAGATAAACAACAGGATCCAAAACACGTATCTTGAAAACATCTCTCAAAAGTCACCCTCCAAGACAAATAGTTAGGTGCAACCTTGAGGTTGGCCTGGAGAGGTGAGTAGGATCTGTTTAGACAGAGAAGAATGCGGATGACATTCGCGGAGGGAAGCGAAGCACATGAAAAGGCTCACGTGGGCTCATTAAAAAATGTATTTTTGAGGCTATCGCTTTAAATATATCCTCTACTGGGACGCCCGGGTGGCTCAGTTGGTTAAGCGTGGGACTTGGGCTCAGGTCATGATCTCGCGGTTCGTGGGTTCGAGCCCCACATCGGGTTCTGTGCTGGCAGCTCAGAGCCTGGAGCCTGCTTCAGATTCTGTGTCTTCCTCTCTCTCGGCCCCTCCCCTGCTCATGTTCTGTCTCTCTCTGTCTCAAAAATAAATAAGCTATAAAAAATATTTTAAATATGCCCTCTACTACAGCTATACTCCACATTTAATTTTCCATTCACAAGACCGGCCCTTTCTGTGTGTCATGCTACACATTTCCACTGACCCTTGTTAGCTCTCGTCAGAACGGTAGTCAGACCACAATCAACCACTCATCACGTTCCTTTACCTCACCAACCCAACTTTCTTTTTTTATTATTATTTTTAACGTTTATTTATTTTTGAGAGAGAGAGACAGAGAACAAATTGGGAAGGGGTACAGAGAGGGAGACACAGAATCCAAGGCAGGCTTCAACTGTCAACCCAGAGCCCAACTCTCAGATCATGACCTGAGCCAAAGTCGGACGCCCATCCAACTGAGCCACCCAGACGCCCCAACCCAGCTTTCAAACTCTGCTTCCTCAGCGGACTTTTCACAGCCTCCACCAAACACTCATTCTTTGCCTAGCAACCTTACTACCCATATGTTTAAAGCCAAAGACCAAACATCTGTCTTCCCCAAAGTCATTCTGATACTAGGATATTTACATTCGACTCTCAGAAATGGCAGCACAGAGTTTAACTGCCTGTAACTGTGGGGCTTGCCATCTCAAACCCTACCCATCCTACCTCTATATGCACATCCTACTGACATAGTTCTGAGATTCCCTATAGGTGAAGAGTACCCAGCCAAGAAAAGGTCCAGCTCACTTCAATACCCCCATCACACCATGCTCCTAAATTTCACAAGAGCTATTCTAATTAGGGGACCCACTGGGTAGGGTTCATACCAACCCTCACTGCTAAACATTATTGGCATTTGCTCCGTCCCAACGGGTAAGTTGTTTGGCCTTCATACAGCCTACAAAGACCCACAAAAAACCAAAACTATGCTTCAGAGCCCAATTTTCCCGACACCACATACTTCAGGACTGGACTTTACTTACGGCCCTACCAACAAGAATCAATGTCACCTGTCCCTGGTGTTGCCCTAGGAAAATTCGATTCTCATTCAATACTGCTCAAACCGGCGCTTCCCGTGACTGTGTATCAATCGCAAGATGTACCATTCTCTTCAACCTCACTTTGGCAAAGGCATAGATGTGACCCTATTTTCATTCTCTTTTATGTGGAATAGGTCACATCTTTGGGAGTTGCAGGCTTTTCTGCCAGGGTCACTGCCGTCAATAGACAAAATCAAGCCACAAGGAACTATCAACAAATGTCTAAGACTTTATCTAATTTTGCCCAAGATTTCAAGGCATTACATCGATGAAACATGAGTCACAATTCCATAACCTATATGGTGTAAATCCCCAACTTATTTTCATGGCTGGCTAGAAACCAACTTCCAAATACGGCAAATTTTACTAATGGGTATGTTTCCTTCTTGTGTGCCTCTATACTGCAATAATGTAGTTCCCTACTATTATACTTGTTTTGTAATATTTTATTTTATTATGGTAAGAACATTTAACATTAGATCTACCCTCTTAACAGATTCCCAGTGTACAATATAGTATTCTTGTCTCTGAGCACAATGTTGCACATCAGATCTATAGAAGATATTCATCTTGCATATCTATTAAGGCTAACATATCTCCCGTAGATCCACCAAAGCACGTTGAGATGCCTGAGCACCAAAGCGCCAACAGTACTAACTATATTTTCTTAGAGCACCTCGGTGGCTCCATCAGTTAAGCGTCTGACTCTTGATTTTGGCTCAGGTCATGATCTCATGCTTAAGGAGATCGAACCCCATGTCAGGCTCTGCACTCACATCTAGGAGCCTGCCTGGGTTTCCCTCTCTCTCTCTCTCTCTCTCTGTCCCTCCCCTGCATGTGTGCATGTGCGTGTGCACATTCTCTTGCTCTCTCAAAACAAATATTTTTAAGTCTATTTATTTTGAGAGAGAGAGAGAGAATGAGCGGGTGAGGGGCAGAAAAAGAGAGAATCCCAAGCAGGCTCTGAACTAGCAGCCTGGAGCTCAATGTGGGGCTCTAACTCATGAACCACAAGATCATGACCTGAGCTGAAAATAAGAAACACTTAACCGACCCAGCCACCCAGGCACCCCAATAAACAAACATTTTTTTAAACATATTTTCTTACTCATGTGTCCTCCACACTGTGGAATTAGGAGGCATTAGATCCAGGGAAACCACCCATCCTGGACTGACTAATTCCAAGCAATAAGAAATTGCGTCCTAGCAAAGCTTTGATATGCAAGTGAACCAGTCCCTGACTCCTTATCCCCAACATCCTTTCAAGCCGTGTTCAGAGCCCAGGACTCAAATCCCTGCCCTAATCACTACCGGGCAAAGGACCAGACAACTGGAGACCATCCTAGAGGCCAGAGTCCACAGAAACTATGTGACTCTCCAATAATAGCTTGTACGCCTTGCTTACCTTGTTTAGCATTCCTTCCTGAGAAAATCTCCATTAAGGCCCCCCCAACCCCTGCAGTGGCCCTACCCCCTCTTTCTGCTAATCATGCAACCTCCTTCCCCAGGGGCCTTTCCAGCCAGCCTGCCATCTGTTTCTAAGGGACCTTGGTGAGTGTAATGAAAATATTTTCATTCATGGCAATCACTTTATGTCCATGTCTCTTATGATTTCTCCTCAGAACAAGTCCAGGGTACATTATGCGAACAATTGGTGCAGGCAGCAGCGACGTTGCACACCAGGAAGACACAGCATCTCTTTCAACTGCTTGGGCTCATCAGCTAAAGCCAGCAGCCTTGGTCACTGCCTAAAGGGCACACCTGGCTGTTGACATGCTAACTGCATGATGGCTATTGAACTGTGTTCTTTCATCAGGCGGTGCCATGATTTCCCAGGCTATTACTGGGGAGCTCGAAGAACTGAGTGCTCCCTGAACCGTCATGTAGAGAGTCACTTGCACAGCCACTCATGAAGCCACTATAACAGAGCGACACCTAACACACCACACACAGGTCCTCCAAGAGTGACCGGTAGCTAGAGTGTCGGGTCTGGGATCATATTAAGTTCTTTTCTGGGCATAGTGGTATGAAGGCAAAACTCACTAGCAGGAGAATTTTGGAAAATTCCCAAACGAAGGATTTAAACCAGACCCCAAAACAACAAATTAGTCAAAGAGGAAATCAAAACAGAAATCAAAAAGTACCTAGACACACACATACACACACACACACACACACACACACCGAAGATTATAAGATAAAGCAAAAGCAGTTCTCAGCATAATGTCGTACTAAAAAAATTACATTAAGAATGAAGAGGGGCCCCTGGGTGGCTCAGTCGGTTAAGCCTCCAACTGCTGATATCTGCTCAGGTGATGACCCACAGATCCTGGGTTCAAGCCCCACATGGGACTCTGCACTGACAGACCTGAGCCTGCTTGAGATTCTCTCTCTCTATCTCTCTCTCTTTCATTCTCCCTCTCTACCCCAGCTCTCGTTCTTTCCTACTCTCTCTGCCCCTGCTCTCCCTCTCTCTTGAAATAAGGAAATTAAAAAAAAAAAAAATGAAGAGAGATCGCAAATAACACTCTAACATGAACAGCAGGAAAACCAGAAAGAACAACCCCCCCACACAAACAATTAGCAGTAGGTCCAAAAATAATATCTCAGCAGAGTTCAGTGAAATAGACAATGGAAGGATGAAAGTAAAGATCAATGAAATAAGAGGTCCCTTTTGATAAACAACATCCACAACTTTTAGTGAAACTAACCAAGACAAGAGGGAGGATCCCAATTAATAAAATCTAAACGATAGAGGAGACATTTCAACGCCTACCATGAAAGCACCAAGCACCAGAAGAGACTGTATCACAATTACCTGCCAACAAAGGGAACAGCCTTGCAGAAACCGTTCAGTCCTAAGTGTGTGCCTCTCCTTCGTGTCGCTTGCCCACGCTTCTCCAGGAATCCTCCTTCCAGGCTGCACCCCGCAGGCCTCTCCCCCTGCCCGCTGTCCCCCAGGCCGCTTCCCTTCCCGCCCCGCCGGCCCTGCGCGGCTCCTGTTTGGGGACTAGGAGCGAATACAAACTCCTTCCTTCAGGGCAGTCATTTTCCTGCGTGTATCTCACTGTTGCTGCTCAGAACAATCGCAGGCCACGTACGGAGGAGCACTGGCTGCCGCATCGAGGATCACCCCGCAGAGCCAGGACACACAGGCTGGGACCGCTCCTGCTCACCAACATGACCCCACAGCA
This sequence comes from Hyaena hyaena, assembly GCF_003009895.1. Taxonomy (NCBI): domain Eukaryota; kingdom Metazoa; phylum Chordata; class Mammalia; order Carnivora; family Hyaenidae; genus Hyaena; species Hyaena hyaena. The sequence goes on along the minus strand of NW_024081361.1, from coordinate 899,452 downwards.
GTGGCCACGGCAAGAAGGAAAATGCTGCCTGTGGCACTTGAACTTGACGGCTGTCGCGTTGTGTCCTCTGTGGTCAGGGTGGCCACGATCCCCCAGACTAAACTGGGGGGAGCTCCAGAAGGGGAGTCCTCCCGAGCTACCCCCAGGAGTGCTGTGAAGACGGCCAGCCCCACACTCCCCCCGCACGGGACCCAGACCAGGAGCAAACACGCCTGGCGCCGCCTAAAGTGCCTCTGGGGTAGAGGAGCAGGGTGGAGGTGCCGTCAGGCTGCTCGGCGTCGCCTACCTTGAGTCACCACAGAGACAGAATATTCCATGATGCTTGTTAGCAGGATGAGACGGACATTGCTCAGATCATAGCAGTGGATTCAGGGACCCTCCACCTGGGACCTCACTTGCAGGGAGAGATCCCCCTTTCCTCCAAACACAGCGCCAGCAAGTGGGAAATACGCCTACGCCACGGAGCAGAGCCCGGGGCAGTGGTGGGAAAGTGCTAAGGGGAAACTAAGGGATTCTGGTTAAAACAACAGAACAGGACTCTTGCTGAACACAGAACACGGTGAGCAGATGTGGAAAGTAGGGGTTTGGCTCAGAACTGACCTAGAAGGGTTCTTGCTAAAATGGGATTTTATAAGGACGTGCACAAATGAGACTAGGAGAAAGTTCTAGAACCTGTCTAACGTATGGCAAATGAAAACCTTTCTGTCACAGAAAAGTCCGAGGTCTGGTGCGTGGTATACAGCACCGAAGTGCTAAGGGCTGCTCCCCAGGGAGGACACCAGCTAAAGTGGAGCTCATGGTCCGCGCTACTGCTGCTTACAAAGCAGAGGTTGATACCCCGCACAGAGAGGTGGTACAGTGTTGCGCACACACAGATCCACTTTACAGGAAACAAATGTTCACCCACGCTCATTCAGATGGTGAGTTAGGCTTTATTAAGAACCTCAGCGATAGGTACAGAGACCTCTGCCATTGGGATTCATGACTGGGGGAGGGGATGGCTCAGCTCCAAATACAGCGCCACAATCCTTACTACAGAACATGGACTGATTAATGAGTTTTCTTTAGCCACTGAGTTTGTGACAACTTGTTACACAGCAATAAAAAAATTACAGTAATCAATGCGAAATCGATTATATTTATTACAGAAAAAGTACATACATAATATCCTTACAAAGTTTGAAATTTGCCCTATGAGACTTTATCAATTTTTAAAACGTCTGCACTTCAGTGCTAGAATCAACCAAATAAAAGACAAATGACAAAAAGGACAGAAGGTAGCTGGCTGCCTCGGTCAGTGGGGGATGCATTTCTTGATCTTGTGGTCAAGAGTTCAAGCCCCAGGTTGGGTGTAGAAAGTACTTTTAAAATGTTGGAGTGGTCAGAAAAGAGAATGTAATTACAAATCATATATCTGATAAGAAGACTCCTGTCCAGTATGTTTCAAGGACTTCTAGAACTCAAAAAGGTCAAAACAAAGAGCCCATTAAAATATGGGCACTAGATTCAATAGACATTTGCCGAAGATGGTTTACAAATTGCCTACAAGCATATGAAAAAATGCCCAACATCCATAATCAGAGAAATGCATATCAAAAGCACAACGAGGGGCTCCTGGGTGGCTCAGTCTGTTAGGCGCCAGATTTGGGCTCCACATCAGACTCACTGATATCTGCACAAAGCCTGCTTTGGATCGTCTGTCTCAGTCTCTTCCTGCCTCTAATATGCATGTGCGTTCACTTTCTCTCTCTCTCTCTCTGAGAAATATATAAACATTAAAAAAAAAAAAAAGACAACCACAATGATATATTTCCTCACATGTATCACCGTGGCCACTATCAAAAGAACGAAAAATGACAATTGTTGGGGTGAAAGGGAACTGAGAGCTAGGAACACTGGAGCGCTCTTGATGTGAATGTTAATTATGTATCCCTGATAGAAAACAGTATAAAGGTTACTCACAATTATGACAAGAGGGAGTATCACATGATCCAGGACTCCCACCTGTGGGATTATCGAAAACTACCAAAAGTAGAGTCTGAGAGCTCTTTGGACCCCCATTACCTCAGAACATTGTTCACAATCACCTACTGATGGAGCGATCTCAAATGTCAATCGCTAGATGAATGGAGAGAGAAAATGGGGTGTATGCGTACACCGGAATGCTATGCAACCTTCAGGGGGAGACAGCCTTTTCCCTGCTACAGCGTGAGTGCACAAGAGGCCACGATGCTCAGCACAGTACCCCAGTCACAAGAAAGACAAGTACCCATATCACACGTGGATATAGTACAGTGCCACTGGTAAGATCACCAGTACAAAGGATGAAGAACGGTGCCCCGGTACGGTATGGTGGTACCGCGGTACGGTTTCCTACACAGGGACGGTTAAAGGGGAAAGAAACTCAATGACACTCGAACACGGTACTGCAGCCATCGCTCAGAAGCACTGCAGTAGGGATAGGGCCTCTGCAACTGGCCTTTACACTGGGGGACACAGACTCAACTCTGAATACAGCAACACCACGTGTGCATTGTGGCCCAGGAGCAGGATGGACGACAGCGGATGAGGATAAAAGCTTTAAGAGAAAACATCGAAGATAAAAAGAGTTCTGTATAAACCAGTCCTGAGGATTCTTGCTAAAGACAGGTTGAGGAGACCAGACATGAGTAGAAAATGGCAAGGATGATGACCCAAAAGGATATCCATCCACATGATCAGAAGTGGAGGGTGGCGGTTCTGGGGAAAGAGACTTAGCAAGGTGAGAGTTAATACTCTATTTGAATAGGAAGTGCACAGATTGCCTAAGAGAAAGCTCATGTGCCTGACCTAGATGATGAAACAAAGAATCCTCATCATCAAACAGCGCCTAGAAAGGCCTGGAATTGCCTACTACAGTTGCAGTACGGTACCGAGGTACGATGCCGCCTAAGGAACCACCAATGGGCGCAGGTGCCGGGCAGTGTCAGATGCCGCTCACTCACGTAGCCAGGCCCTGCGGCTGAGGTGTGTTGTGGCCCAAACAGCGGGATACGGTGCATCACAATAGCCCTGTTAAGGGAAAGAAGTATTTGATGACCCTTGTTAAGATGGGAATGCAAACTTTATTCAGGACTTCGCATTTGTTACACTGGCCCTTCCAACTGGGACCTCACAGCGCAGGACAGCCTGGGACCCACTCTGAATACAATGGAGGCAAGTAGTGTTTAGAGACACGGAGCCCGTGGGACAGTGCATGGAAAATACTACGAGGAAACAGCAGCGTAAACGGGGGCTCTAGCTAATCCCATCTAAGAAAAGAGACTTGCTGAAGACAGAAGGCGGTGACCAAATATCATCGGGGAGATGGGGAGGTATGACGATCCTCATTGCAAACCCAGGGTGCTCAGATATGAAGGTTTCAGGGAAAATATATTTAGCAGGATTTGCTCAGATTTTACCAAGAGGTGCACAGATGACCCAGGTGAAGCTTCAGAAACCTGAATGTAGTTCGCCAAAGAATCTTTGTTACCGCCGCGTGCACGGGTACCAGGCTGCGGGTCGCCAGGGAGAACCACCCCGCACACGGTACCGCCTCCCGAACCGCGGGGTGGTGCTGAGTAGGGCGCAGCACAGTGCTGAGGGCCGGAGCCGGTGAGGCACCGCACAGGGTGCACGTGACGCGGGGCAGGGGTAGAGGTACCGAGCGGCGGTGCGCGGAGAGCTCCGTGATGCACAGAACTCAGGAATGAAAATACGTAATGACACGTGTTAAGATGGTAAGAAAAGCTTTGTTCAGCTCCTTCACAATACATAGAGCGACCTCTGCCATTGTGATTTGAAACTGAGGAGGAGATGGGCTCATCTCCAAATCGATCCTGGGCAGCCCTGACCACAGAACTTGTACAAATAGATGGGTGCGTTTAAGCCACCGAGTGTGCGCCAATTTGTAACTGTAGGAAAACTGTTACCAGTAGGGTCGCCTGGGTGGCTTAGTCCACTAAGCGGCTGATTCTTGATCTCAGATCAGGTCATGCTCTCAGGACCTGAGTTCAAGTTCAGCATTGGGCTCCATGCTGGGTGAGAAGCCTACCTAAAAAAAGAAAGTGTGGTACGTGAGTTGCTCTCTGGGTTAAGGGTTAGACTTCAGCTCTGGTCCTGATTTCCTGGTTCCTGAAATGGAGCCTCACTTCATGCTTCCTGCTGTCAGCACAGAGCCCACTTTACATCCTCTTTTGCCATTTCTTTGCCCCTTCCTTGGTTGAGTTCTCTCTCTCTCTCTTTCTCTCTCTCCTCTCTCTCTCTCTCCAAAAAAATAAACATATTTTTAAAAAGAAGGGCATCTGGGTGGCTCAGTTGGTTAAGCCTTTGACTCAAATTTGGCTCATGTCATGGCCTCAACAGTTCGTGAGTACAGCCTGCAGTGAGTTGGGAATACCTCCTCCCTCTCACTCTCTGTTCCTCCCTGGCTTTGTCTCTCTCCTTTTCAAACTAAAGAAACTAGGGGAACATGGGTAGCTTAGTCAGTTAAGCTTCTGGCTTGGGTCATGATCTCACGGTTCATGGGTTCAAGGCCCACGTTGGGTTCTGTGCTGACAGTTCAGAGCCTGGAGCCTGCTTCTGATTCTGTGTCTCCCTCTTTCTCTGCCCCTTCCCCACTCGTGTTCTGTCTCTCTGTCTCAAAATTAATAAAACAAAAAATAAATAAATAAACTAACAATTTTTCACACAATAAAAGTAAAGAAAAAAGAAAAATATTACAGTAATCAATGTGAAACCAATTAGCATATTTAATACACAAGAAATACACAAATATTCCCATTATAAAACTTTTTGAAAAATAGGCAAAAGTGACTACAACAAATTTTAAAACTTCTTCAGGTCAAAGGAAGCAGTCAGTAGCTAAAGGAAATTCACAGAACAGGAGATAATAAATGCAAATCACATTGGTGATGAAAGGTTTCCTACCCACCGCATTTCAGGAACTTGTACTACTCAACAAGAAGAAAGCAAATAACCCTAGTAAAATAGGGGCAGATATTTGTATAAACAACTCGTCCAAAAGGGTATAAGTATGGTGAAAAAGTATATGAAAATTTGGCCAAATCACTAATCAGGGAAATGCACATCAAAGTACCGTGACATAATGCCTCATATATATGAGGAGGGCCATTATCAAAGGAACAAAAAATAACAATTGTCGCTGGGGAAATGGAGATGTTGGAACATAAGAGCCCCTGGTGTGAATGTAAACAGTGGTCCAAGATAGAAACTGTATGGAGGTTACTCAAAAGTATAAAAAAGGAGGATATCACATGATCCAGCAATCCCACCAGTGGTATTTGTCTATAACTACTCCAAGTAGGATCTTAAAGAGGTATGTGGACCTCGATTTTCACCATGCGATTATTCACCGCTATGAAGTGGTAGAACATATACGTGTCCTTCGCTCGTAGAATGGACAGAGAAAATGGAGTGTATACATACAAGGAATACCGTGCAGCCTTAGAAACAAAGACCTGAGACGCACAACTGCATGAGTAACTGACCACATGGACATGATGCTAAGAGAAATAAGCCAGCGTCAAAAAAAGAAAATATGATCTGTATTGTATGATGCCACTCATTTCAAGTATCTGAAGTAGACAACAGTCCTGGAAATGATGATAGAATTGCAGTTACCAAAGGATGGGGAAAGGGAGAAGAGACATTACAGCATTGATTATAGGGTTTCAGATGTGCAGGGTAAAAAATTGAGGAAACTTTTCAACATGAAATGTATACTTAAAACAATTAAGAGGAAGGCACCTGGGTGGCTCAGTTAGCTCAGGTCAGGATCTTGCAATTTGTGAGTTCAAGCCCAGCATGGGGCTCTGTGGTGACAGGTCAGAGCCTGGCACCTGCCTCAGATTCTGGGTGTCCCTCCCTCTCCGCCCCTCCCCTGCTAGAGCGCTAGCTCTCAAAAATTAAAATAAAATATTAAAAAAATGTTTAAGATGATAGTTAACAAAAATTAAGTATTTTTTCACAGAAACATTACTCAAAAAAGTATATATGACACAGATAGGGGAGAAGGAACTCGGAGGGTCTGTATCTTGGCCTCTCAGACACAGCTCTCACTCAGGGCAAAGAGACCTGTCTCGCAGTCATACAGGGAGCCACCCTGAGGATGCCAGAATAGTGTCTCCATGGTGCGTGATGGGCACCATGTCAAGCCTGGAATCGTATGGCGTTTTTTCTGGCCACAGTGGTATCAAGTCAGAAATTATTATCAGGAGAAAAACAGAAAACTTGAGAAACTCTGGTAATTATACCTCAACTCCAGAACGACCAATGTGTGTAACAAGTAGACTAAAGGGAAAATAAAGTATCTTGACACAATCAGAAATGAAAACACATCATAACAAAGATTCTGAAATGCAGCAAAAGTAGTTCTCAGGAGTACTGAAAAGTACTATATGAACAACACAGAAAGATCTCAACTAACAACCTACATGTAACCTCAGGGAAAAATAGCTCGAACAACCTAGTAAAATTAGCAGTAGAAAGGAAATAATGTGGATGGAGTAGAAACCAAGGAACCATAGATGGAAGAATAGGAAACCAACGAAATAAGAGCTCCCTTAAGAAAATGAATGAAACTGACAAGGTTTAGTGAAACTAACCAAGACAAGAGGGAGGATCCCAATTAATAAAATCTAAACGATAGAGGAGACATTTCAACGCCTACCATGAAAGCACCAAGCACCAGAAGAGACTGTACCACAATTACCTGCCAACAAAGGGAACAGCCTCGCAGAAACCGTTCAGTCCTAAGTGTGTGCCTCTCCTTCGTGTCGCTTGCCCACGCTTCTCCAGGAATCCTCCTTCCAGGCTGCACCCCGCAGGCCTCTCCCCCTGCCCGCTGACCCCCAGGCCGCTTCCCTTCCCGCCCCGCCGGCCCTGCGCGGCTCCTGTTTGGGGACTAGGAGCGAATACAAACTCCTTCCTTCAGGGCAGTCATTTTCCTGCGTGTATCTCACTGTTGCTGCTCAGAACAATCGCAGGCCACGTACGGAGGAGCACTGGCTGCCGCATCGAGGATCACCCCGCAGAGCCAGGACACACAGGCTGGGACCGCTCCTGCTCACCAACATGACCCCACAGCAGTGGCCACGGCAAGAAGGAAAATGCTGCCTGTGGCACTTGAACTTGACGGCTGTCGCGTTGTGTCCTCTGTGGTCAGGGTGGCCACGATCCCCCAGACTAAACTGGGGGGAGCTCCAGAAGGGGAGTCCTCCCGAGCTACCCCCAGGAGTGCTGTGAAGACGGCCAGCCCCACACTCCCCCCGCACGGGACCCAGACCAGGAGCAAACACGCCTGGCGCCGCCTAAAGTGCCTCTGGGGTAGAGGAGCAGGGTGGAGGTGCCGTCAGGCTGCTCGGCGTCGCCTACCTTGAGTCACCACAGAGACAGAATATTCCATGATGCTTGTTAGCAGGATGAGACGGACATTGCTCAGATCATAGCAGTGGATTCAGGGACCCTCCACCTGGGACCTCACTTGCAGGGAGAGATCCCCCTTTCCTCCAAACACAGCGCCAGCAAGTGGGAAATACGCCTACGCCACGGAGCAGAGCCCGGGGCAGTGGTGGGAAAGTGCTAAGGGGAAACTAAGGGATTCTGGTTAAAACAACAGAACAGGACTCTTGCTGAACACAGAACACGGTGAGCAGATGTGGAAAGTAGGGGTTTGGCTCAGAACTGACCTAGAAGGGTTCTTGCTAAAATGGGATTTTATAAGGACGTGCACAAATGAGACTAGGAGAAAGTTCTAGAACCTGTCTAACGTATGGCAAATGAAAACCTTTCTGTCACAGAAAAGTCCGAGGTCTGGTGCGTGGTATACAGCACCGAAGTGCTAAGGGCTGCTCCCCAGGGAGGACACCAGCTAAAGTGGAGCTCATGGTCCGCGCTACTGCTGCTTACAAAGCAGAGGTTGATACCCCGCACAGAGAGGTGGTACAGTGTTGCGCACACACAGATCCACTTTACAGGAAACAAATGTTCACCCACGCTCATTCAGATGGTGAGTTAGGCTTTATTAAGAACCTCAGCGATAGGTACAGAGACCTCTGCCATTGGGATTCATGACTGGGGGAGGGGATGGCTCAGCTCCAAATACAGCGCCACAATCCTTACTACAGAACATGGACTGATTAATGAGTTTTCTTTAGCCACTGAGTTTGTGACAACTTGTTACACAGCAATAAAAAAATTACAGTAATCAATGCGAAATCGATTATATTTATTACAGAAAAAGTACATACATAATATCCTTACAAAGTTTGAAATTTGCCCTATGAGACTTTATCAATTTTTAAAACGTCTGCACTTCAGTGCTAGAATCAACCAAATAAAAGACAAATGACAAAAAGGACAGAAGGTAGCTGGCTGCCTCGGTCAGTGGGGGATGCATTTCTTGATCTTGTGGTCAAGAGTTCAAGCCCCAGGTTGGGTGTAGAAAGTACTTTTAAAATGTTGGAGTGGTCAGAAAAGAGAATGTAATTACAAATCATATATCTGATAAGAAGACTCCTGTCCAGTATGTTTCAAGGACTTCTAGAACTCAAAAAGGTCAAAACAAAGAGCCCATTAAAATATGGGCACTAGATTCAATAGACATTTGCCGAAGATGGTTTACAAATTGCCTACAAGCATATGAAAAAATGCCCAACATCCATAATCAGAGAAATGCATATCAAAAGCACAACGAGGGGCTCCTGGGTGGCTCAGTCTGTTAGGCGCCAGATTTGGGCTCCACATCAGACTCACTGATATCTGCACAAAGCCTGCTTTGGATCGTCTGTCTCAGTCTCTTCCTGCCTCTAATATGCATGTGCGTTCACTTTCTCTCTCTCTCTCTCTGAGAAATATATAAACATTAAAAAAAAAAAAAAGACAACCACAATGATATATTTCCTCACATGTATCACCGTGGCCACTATCAAAAGAACGAAAAATGACAATTGTTGGGGTGAAAGGGAACTGAGAGCTAGGAACACTGGAGCGCTCTTGATGTGAATGTTAATTATGTATCCCTGATAGAAAACAGTATAAAGGTTACTCACAATTATGACAAGAGGGAGTATCACATGATCCAGGACTCCCACCTGTGGGATTATCGAAAACTACCAAAAGTAGAGTCTGAGAGCTCTTTGGACCCCCATTACCTCAGAACATTGTTCACAATCACCTACTGATGGAGCGATCTCAAATGTCAATCGCTAGATGAATGGAGAGAGAAAATGGGGTGTATGCGTACACCGGAATGCTATGCAACCTTCAGGGGGAGACAGCCTTTTCCCTGCTACAGCGTGAGTGCACAAGAGGCCACGATGCTCAGCACAGTACCCCAGTCACAAGAAAGACAAGTACCCATATCACACGTGGATATAGTACAGTGCCACTGGTAAGATCACCAGTACAAAGGATGAAGAACGGTGCCCCGGTACGGTATGGTGGTACCGCGGTACGGTTTCCTACACAGGGACGGTTAAAGGGGAAAGAAACTCAATGACACTCGAACACGGTACTGCAGCCATCGCTCAGAAGCACTGCAGTAGGGATAGGGCCTCTGCAACTGGCCTTTACACTGGGGGACACAGACTCAACTCTGAATACAGCAACACCACGTGTGCATTGTGGCCCAGGAGCAGGATGGACGACAGCGGATGAGGATAAAAGCTTTAAGAGAAAACATCGAAGATAAAAAGAGTTCTGTATAAACCAGTCCTGAGGATTCTTGCTAAAGACAGGTTGAGGAGACCAGACATGAGTAGAAAATGGCAAGGATGATGACCCAAAAGGATATCCATCCACATGATCAGAAGTGGAGGGTGGCGGTTCTGGGGAAAGAGACTTAGCAAGGTGAGAGTTAATACTCTATTTGAATAGGAAGTGCACAGATTGCCTAAGAGAAAGCTCATGTGCCTGACCTAGATGATGAAACAAAGAATCCTCATCATCAAACAGCGCCTAGAAAGGCCTGGAATTGCCTACTACAGTTGCAGTACGGTACCGAGGTACGATGCCGCCTAAGGAACCACCAATGGGCGCAGGTGCCGGGCAGTGTCAGATGCCGCTCACTCACGTAGCCAGGCCCTGCGGCTGAGGTGTGTTGTGGCCCAAACAGCGGGATACGGTGCATCACAAAAGCCCTGTTAAGGGAAAGAAGTATTTGATGACCCTTGTTAAGATGGGAATGCAAACTTTATTCAGGACTTCGCATTTGTTACACTGGCCCTTCCAACTGGGACCTCACAGCGCAGGACAGCCTGGGACCCACTCTGAATACAATGGAGGCAAGTAGTGTTTAGAGACACGGAGCCCGTGGGACAGTGCATGGAAAATACTACGAGGAAACAGCAGCGTAAACGGGGGCTCTAGCTAATCCCATCTAAGAAAAGAGACTTGCTGAAGACAGAAGGCGGTGACCAAATATCATCGGGGAGATGGGGAGGTATGACGATCCTCATTGCAAACCCAGGGTGCTCAGATATGAAGGTTTCAGGGAAAATATATTTAGCAGGATTTGCTCAGATTTTACCAAGAGGTGCACAGATGACCCAGGTGAAGCTTCAGAAACCTGAATGTAGTTCGCCAAAGAATCTTTGTTACCGCCGCGTGCACGGGTACCAGGCTGCGGGTCGCCAGGGAGAACCACCCCGCACACGGTACCGCCTCCCGAACCGCGGGGTGGTGCTGAGTAGGGCGCAGCACAGTGCTGAGGGCCGGAGCCGGTGAGGCACCGCACAGGGTGCACGTGACGCGGGGCAGGGGTAGAGGTACCGAGCGGCGGTGCGCGGAGAGCTCCGTGATGCACAGAACTCAGGAATGAAAATACGTAATGACACGTGTTAAGATGGTAAGAAAAGCTTTGTTCAGCTCCTTCACAATACATAGAGCGACCTCTGCCATTGTGATTTGAAACTGGGGAGGAGATGGGCTCATCTCCAAATCGATCCTGGGCAGCCCTGACCACAGAACTTGTACAAATAAATGGGTGCGTTTAAGCCACCGAGTGTGCGCCAATTTGTAACTGTAGGAAACTGTTACAGTAGGGTCGCCTGGGTGGCTTAGTCCACTAAGTGGTTGATTCTTGATCTCAGCTCAGGTCATGATCTCTGTGTCCTGAGTTTGAGTTCAGCATTGGGTTCTGTGCTGGGCTTGAAGACTACTTTAAAAAAAGAAATGAGGGGCATCTTGGTGGCTCAGTGGTAGAGAGTCCAACGTAGGTTCTGATCATGATCTTGAGATTCAAAGCAGGCCCTGCACTGATAGGTGGACAGCAGCGAGCTCAACGTGGAGCCTGACTTACTAACCTCAATACCTGAGTTCAAGTTCCAAGCCCTGCATTGATTGGACTCTGCACTGACAGTGAGGAACCTGCTTGGGATTCTCTCTCCCTCTGTTTCTTTCTGTCTCTCTCTACATATATATCTCAGCCCCAACCCCACTTGTATGTGCATGCACTTTTTCTCTCTCTCAAAAATACATAAATATATAAGTTTTGAAAAAAAAGAAACAGAAATCCTGACACATACGACTGCATGAATAGACCTCAAAGACATCACCGGCTAAGAAATAAGCCGGTGTCAAAAAAGAAAATATGGTCTGTATTGTATGATGCCACTCGTTTGAAGTATCTAAAGTAGATAAAAGTCAAGGAATTAATGGTGCCTGGCAGTTACCAAAAGTTGGAGAAGGAGAGCAGGGATATTATTGTATTGGATATAGGACTTCAGATGTGCAAGGTAAAAAATATTTACGGAACTTTTCAACACGAAATTAAAATACATACACTAAATGTACACCTGAGAAGGTTAAGAAAACAATTAAGTATTGTATTTTTTCACAGATAAATCCTTTAAAAAATATAAACGACACAGGTGGGGAAGAATAACCCAGAGGGACTGTATCTTGGGCTCTCAGCCACAGCTCACGGTCAGGGCAAAGCAGCAGTTTCCATGTAGCACAAATCCTAAGCTTTAGGGCTGATGGAGAGATCCTCAGCGGTCATATAGGGAGCCACCCCGTAGATGCCAGATTAGTGTCTCCTACCCTCCGACACTGAGGGACTCCACGGTGTGTGATGGGCTACATATCAAGCCTGGAATCCTATGGCGTTCTTTTCTGGCCACAGTGGTATCAAGTCAGAAATTATTATCAGGAGAAAAACAGAAAACTTGAGAAACTCTGGTAATCATACCTCAACTCCAGAACAACCAATACATGTAACAAGTAATCCAACGGGAAAACAAATTATCTTGACACAATCAGAAATGAAAACACATCATAACAAAGTTTAATAGATGCAGCAAAAGCAGTTCACAGGAGACGTTTGTACTGAAAAGTACTATATGAACGACACAGAAAGATCTCAACTAACAACCTTCCTGTAACCTCAGGGACAAATGGCACAAACAACCTATTAAAATTAGCAGTAGGAAGGAAATAATGTGGATGGAGTAGAAATCAAGGAACTACAGATAGAACTATAGAAAGATCAACGAAATAAGAGTTCCTCCCCTTTTTTTTAAATGTTTATTTTTGAGAGAGTCCAGGCAGGGAAAGGGACAGACGGAATAGGACAGAAAATCTGCAGTGGGCTCTGCACTGACCGCTGACAGCAGCGAGCCCAATGTGGGGCTTGACCTCACTAACCTCAAGACCTGAGTTGAAGTCAGACACTCAAGTGACTGAGCCACCCAGATACCCCAGGAGTTTGCTTTTAGAAAGATAAACAAAATTTTTTTTTTGTTTTATTTATTTCTAGGAGAGAGAGAGAGAGACAGCGTGAGCAGGGGAGGGTCAGAGAGAGAGGGAGTCACAGACTGAAACAGGCTCCAGGCTCTGAGCTGGCAGTCAGCACAGAGCCCGACGCGGGGCTCGAACCCACGAACCGCGAGATCACGACCTGAGCGAAAGTCGGACGCTTAACCAACTACGCCACCCGGGCGCCCCGAAAGATAAACAAAATTGATACGTTTTATTTACATTAAGCAAGACAAAGGAGGAAGGAGCCCAATTAATAAAATCAGAAATGAAAGAGGAGACATTTCAACGCCTACCATGAAAGCACCAAGCACCAGAAGAGACTGTACCACAATTACCTGCCAACGAAGGGAACAGCCTCGCAGAAACTGTTCAGTCCTAAGTGTGTGCCTCTCCTTCGTGTCGCTTTGCCCACGCTTCTCCAGGAATCCTCCTTCCAGGCTGCACCCCGCAGGCCTCTCCCCCTGCCCGCTGACCTCCAGGCCGCTTCCCTCCCCACCCCGCCAACCCTGTGAGGCTCCTGTTTGGGGACTAGGAGCGAATACAAGCTCCTTCCTTCAGGGCAGTCATTTTCCTGCGTGTATCTCACTGTTGCTGCTCAGAACAATCAATGCAGGCCACGTACGGAGGAGCACTGGCTGCCGCATCGAGGATCACCCCGCAGAGCCAGGACACACAGGCTGGGACCGCTCCTGCTCACCAGTGGCACCCCTTAGCGGCAGCCTCGGCCTGAGGGGAAACGCTGCTTGTGGCGCACTTGCACTTGAGGGCTACTGCACTTTGTCCTCTGTGGTCAGGGTGGCCACGATCCCCTAAACTAAATTGGGGGAAGCTCCAGAAGGGGAGTCCTCCCGAGCTACCCCCAGTAGTGCTGTGAAGAGGGCCAGCCCTGCACAGCCCCGCACAGGACCCAGAGGAGGCCCAAACATGTCTGTGCAGTGGTGTGAGGTGCCCAGGTAATGAAGGCATAAGAGGAAATTTACTAAGAGGAAACTAAGGGTTAAAAGAACAGAACAGAATCTTGCTCAACACAGGACACTGTGATCAGATGTGGAAAGCCGGCTTTAGGTTCAAAGCTGACCTAGCGGGGTTCTTGATAAAACTGGATTTTATAAGGACGTGCACAAATGAGCCTAGGAGAAAGTTCCAGAAACTGTTTAATGTACAGCAAATGATAAACCTGTCATAGAGAAAGCTGAGGTACGGTGCACAGTACAGAGCGCGGAGGTGCGAAGGGTTGTGCCCCAGGAAGTTGGGCGCAGGGACCCCTCCTGCTGCATACAGTGCAGAGGTTGGTACCATGCACAGAGTGGTGGCATAGTGTCACACGCAGATCACAGATTCACCTTACAGAAAACAAATGTTCGCCCACACTCATTCAGATGGTGAGACAGGCTTTACTAAGAACCTCAGCGATAGGCGAATTGAAGATGGCAAGGGTGATGATTGAAGGGATATCCATCCATGTGATCAGAAGTGGAGGGTGGAGATTCTGGGGAAACAGACTTAGCAATGGGAGATGTATCCATGTGACAAGGAAGTGCACAGAGAGTCGAAGAGAAAGTTCATGTGCCTGACCTAGGTGATGAAACAAAAAATCCTCATCATCAAACAGTCCCTGGAAAGGCTGGAAACACCTAGTACAGTTGCAGTACAGCACGAAGGCACGGTACTAAGGTACGGTACCGAGTTACAATGCTGCCCTCGGACCCACCGAGGGGCGCAGTTTCCCTACAGTGTCCAACGCTGCCCACGGAGTCAGCACAGTTGCTGAGGTGCGATGTCACCCACAGCTCCCGCCCAGGATGCGGTGCATCACAATAGCCCTGTTAAAGGAAGAAGTATTCAATGACCCCTGTTAAGATGGGAATGCAAACTTTATTCAGGACTTAGCATTAGTAGTACGGACCCCTCCAACTGGGACTTCACAGTGCAGGACAGACTGGGACCCACTTCAAAGACAGCTTGAGCAGGTGGGTATTTGGAGAAAGGAGGCTGTGGGACAGTGCATGAAAATTACTATGAGGAAACATCAGAGGTAAAGGGGGGTTCCAGCTACATCCACGTAACAAGAGTCTTGCTGAAGACAGAAGGCAGTGAGCAAATATTGCCTGGAAGATGGGGAGGCAGGAAGATCCTGATCGCAAACCCAGCGTGCTCTGATAAGGAGATTTCAGTGAAAATACCTTAACAGAATTTGTTCATACTTGGATTTTACAAAACAGTGCATAGATGACCCTAGCAGAAGTTTTAGGAGCCTGCATATAGTATATGAGGGTAAAAAAACCTTTGTTTTACAATAACGAGTACCATGGAACAGGGCTGCGGTACGCTAGGGAGAACCGTCCCGCTTACGGTACCACCTACGGACCCGGGGGTGTGTTCAGTAGGACGCTGAGGCTCAGAGCAGCAGTGCGGTACAGTGTATAGTGTCAGGCACAGAACGCTGTAAAGAAAAAAAAATTAATAACAATGTAAAGATGGTAAGAAGGCGTTATTCAGGACCCTTAGCAATAGATATAGGGACATCTGCATCTGTGATTTGTGACTGGAGGAAAGATTTGCCTCAGCTCCGTGTACAGACTACACAACTTGGACTACAGCACTGTGACTATTCATGAGCTTCCGTTAGCCTCTTTGATTGCGGCAATTTCATACACAGCAACACAGAACTAATACAGTAATCAATGTGAAATCAATTCTTATATTTATTACATAAAATACCGAAGCATATCGTTTTTAGAAAATTTTGAAAAATTGACCTATGGTACATCAAACTTGAAAATGTCTATAATTCAATGCAGAAACCCACTGAGTAAAAGGTAACATACAGAAAGAGATAAAATAATTGCAACCATACACCGGTTAGTGTATCAGGGAATTTCTTTCTTTTTAAAATTTTTTCTATAATGTTTAGGAGAGATAGAGAGACAGAGCGTGAGCACGGGGAGGGGCGTTGAGAGAGGGAGACACAGAATCCGAAGCAGGCTCCAGGCTCTGAGCTGTCAGCACTGTGGCCAATGCGGTGCTGGAACTCACAAACCAGGAGATCATGACCGGAGCTGAAGTCGGATGCTTAACCATGCTTAACTGACTGAGGGCACCCAGGCGTCTCTGGTTAGGGAATTTCTATCCAGCATATTTCGGGAACTTCTACAACTCAACAAGGATAAAACAAGTATTACAATTAAATTGTGGGCACAGGATTCAATAGACATTTCTCAAGAAAAAAGGTATAAACATAACCAGGAAGTATATGAAAAAAACTTCCACATCACTAACTCAACAGCGAAATGCATATCACAACCACAATGATGTCATGTCTCGCATGTATCAGATGGCCATTACAAAAGGAACAACAAATGACAATTGTATAGGGCTGGGGAAGGGAGATGAAGAAGATGGAACATAAGAGGCCTTGGTGTGAAAGTAAATAGTTCACATAAATACTTTACTCATGTACATAGAAAACAGTAGGGAATTACTCAAAAATAAACAGAGAATACCGCATAATCCAGGAATTTCACCTGTGGTATTCATACAAAACTACTCAAAGTAGGATCTTAAAGAGATGCTTGAATGCCATTATTCACTGCTGCCAAGTGGTAGAACCAATCCACATGCCCATCGCTAGCAAATGGACAGAAGAAGTGGGGTGTATACATACAATGGAATACTATGCAGTTTTAGGAAAATAAATCCTGCACCTATGACTACACAGATGAACCTTAAGGACATCATGCTAAGAGAAATAAGCCAGCATCAAAAAAAAAAAAAAAAAAATACTGAGAGTGCCTGGGTATCTCAGTCAGTTAAGCATCCAACTTCTGCTCAGGTCGTGATCTTGTGGGTTGGGGGTTCAAGCCCCAAGTGGGGCTTTCTGCTGTCAGCACAGAGCCTGTTTCAGATTCACTGCCCCCCCTTTCTCTGTCCCTCCCCCTGCTTGTGCACTATCTCTCTCAAAAATAAATATACATTTAAAAAATAAGTACTGTATGATCCCACCTATTTGGAGAATCTAAAGTACTCAAAACTCATAGTAACAAAAGTAGAATGGCAGTTAACTACATCTAAGAGAAGTAGAGAGGTGATATCAGCATATAGGTTATAGAGCTTCAAAACTCAAAGATAAAAAAGATTTAATTAGGGGTGCCTGGGTGATCACTTGGTTAAGCATTTGACTTTGGCTCAGATCACAATCTCACAGTTGGTGAGTTCGATCCCCGCCTCAGGTTCTGTGCTGACAGCTCAGAGCCTGGAGCCTGTTTTGGATACTTAGTCTCTCACTCTCTTTGTTCCTCCCCTGCTCTTGCTCTGTCTCTCAAAACAATAATAAACATTAAAAATTGAAAAAAAAAAAGATTTAAGGAAATGTTCAAAACAAAATGAACATATAATAGCCTATGATAACAGTTAGAAAACTATTTTTTTACAAAAAAATCCTCAGTGGCTTAAATGATACAGGTCAGGAGGAAAAGTCACTTAAAGGGTCTGTATCCTTACCTCTGAGCTCACTGTCTGAGAGAAGCAACAGTTATGCAAATAGCTCACTACTCTAAGATTCAGGACTGACTAAAAGGTCCATACACCCTTGGAGACCAGATTTTACACAGCTGGGGACCACTGCTCTATGCTGCCCTGTGTCCATGAGATTCAAGATCTCCAATTATAGTTTGTACCCTTGCTGACCTTGCTTAGCCTAGTTCCTTCTTTTTTAAAGTAATATCTACCCAAACGCGGAGCTTGAAATCAGGGCCTCAAAATCACGTGTTGTGTGGCTCTACCAATGGAGCCAGCCAGGCTTCCCCCTTGCTTACCCCATTTCTGCCTCAGGAAATTTCCAATAAGACTCTTGCCCACAGTGTCTTCCCACCTTCCCTTCCCCCCGCAATGGCACCTGCTGATCAGGCAGAATGCTGCCCATTGCCCTTCTCCTCAAGCCTGCCCAATGATTCTAGGAATCCTTGAGTCTTAAAAAAAAAATGTTTTCCCTTATAACAAATCATTCTTTGTGTGTCCCTGTGTATTCGTAGCCACAAAAACAAGTCCAGGGTATATTACTAGAACAATCGGTGCAGCCAGCAGGGTTGATAATCAGTTTTCAGAGGACATTTGTACTAACAACACTACATTAAGCATAAAGAAAGATATCATTAACAATATAACATTAACATCAGGTAAGAATTGCAAGAATGCCTACGAAATCAAACTATTAAAAAACACTTTTTTACATTTAATTATTTTTGAGAGACTGAGTGAGAAAGAGCGCCAGCAGGGGAGGGGCAGAGAGAGAAGGAGACACAAAATCTGACACAGGCTCCAGGCTCTGAGCTAGCTGTCAGCGCAGAGTGCGATGTGGGGCTCGAACCCAAAAACCTTGAGATCATAACCTGAGCCAAAATCAGACACTCAACTCACTGAGCCACCCAGGCACACCATCAAAATATTTTTTCAAAAATTAGCAGTAGGGAGGCACCTAGGTGGATCATTTAGTTGGGCTCCTGACTCTAGATTTTGAGCTCAGGTCATGAAACCACAGATGTAGCATCTAGCCTCATGTTATGCTCCGTGCTAAATGAGCAGCCTGCTTGGGATTCTCTCTCCACTCTGCCCACTCCCTTAGATGTGCTCTTTCTCAAAAAAAAAAAAAAAAAAAAAAAAAAAAACCAACTTATTATTTTAAGAAGTAGAAGTTAGAAGGAAATAACATGGATGGAAGAGAAATCAAAGAGCTTAGAGAGGACAATAGAAAGATCAATGAAATAAGAGTCCCTTTTTGAAAATAAACAAAATTGACAAGTATTAGTTCAACTAACAAAGAAGAAAGGGAGGACTCCAATTATTTTTTTTAATGTTTTATTATTATTTTTTTTTTTTGAGAGAGAGAGACAGCGTGAGCAGGATAGGGTCAGAGAGAGGGAGATATAGAATCCGAAGACAGGCTCCAGGCTCTGAGCTAGCTGCCAGCACAGAGTCCGACACGGGGCTCCAACCCACGAACCACGAGATCATGACCCGAGCCAAAGTCAGACGCTCAACTGACTGAGCCACCCAGGTGCCCCTGGAGGACTCCAATTAATAAAATGAAAAATGAAAGAGGAGACATTAAAACTCCAACCGTAGAAGTAACCTCCTGGTCCCGCCGGCCCTGCGCGGCTCTGGTTTGGGGACTAGGAGCGAATACAAACTCCTTCCTTCAGGGCAGTCATTTTCCTGCGTGTATCTCACTGTTGCTGCTCAGAACAATCAATCGCAGGCCACGTACGGAGGAGCACTGGCTGCCGCATCGAGGATCACCCCGCAGAGCCAGGACACACAGGCTGGGACTGCCCCTGCTCACCAGCGGCACCCCTTAGCGGCAGCCTCGGCCTGAAGGGAAACGCTGCTTGTGGCGCACTTGCACTTGAGGGCTGTGCTGTGTCCTCTGTGGTCAGGGTGGCCACAATCCCCCAGACTAAACTGGGGGGAGCTCCAGAAGGGGAGTCCTCCCGAGCTACCCCCAGGAGTGCTGTGAAGAGTGCCAGCCCCGCTCAGCCCCGCACGGGACCCAGACGGGGCCCATACATGCCTGTGTGGTGGTGCCAGGTGGTGCCCAGGAGCACCTCTGGGGCAGAAGAGCACGGTGGCGGAGCCATCAGGCCACACGGTGTCGCCTACCACGAGCCACCGCAGAATACTCCGTGATGCTTGTTAGAATGGTGATACAGACATTGCTTAGATTATAGCGATAGATACAGGTACCCTCTACTGGGATAGATACTGAGACCTCACCTCAAGGGGAGAGAGCACCCTTTCATCCAAACACAGCGTCAGTAAGTGGGAAATACGCCTACGGAGCAGAGTCCAGGCAGTGATGGGAAAGTGCTAAGAGGAAACTACAGGCATTCTGGTTAAAGCAACCAAACAGCATTCTAGCTAGCAACAGGACAAGGTGATCAGATGTGTAAGGTGGGCACTGTGGTCAAAGCTGAACCTAGCAACCTGAATTCTTGCTAAAAGTGGATTTTAGAGGGACATACACAAATGAGCCTTGGAGAAAGTTCCAGAAACTTGTCCAGGGAATGGTAAGCGAAAAACGTTGTCACTGAGGAGGCAGAGTTACATAGCACAGTACAAAGTACTGAGGCACTACGGGTTTTTCCCCAGGGAAGACACCACCTAAAGTGGGACAAATGGTCCCCCCTACTGCCGCATATAACGCAGAGGTCGGTACCGTGTGCAGAGCGGTGGTACAGCGCCACACACACACCCACCTTATGGAAAACAAATCTTCACCCACTCTCATTCAGATCGTGAGATAGTCTTTATTAAGGACCTCAGAGGGGCACCTGGGTGGCTCAGTTGGTTAAGCGTCCAACTTCGGCTCAGGTCATGATCTCACGGTTCACAGATTTGAGCCCCGCATCGGGCTCTGTGCTGACTGCCAGCTCAGAGCCTGGAGCCTGTTTCAGATTCTGTGTCTCCCTCTTTCTCTGACCCTCCCCTGCTCACACTGTCCCTCTTTCTCAAAAATAAATAAAACATTAAAAAGTTTTTAAATAAAAAAATAAAATTTAAAAAAGGGACCTCAACAGTAGGTACAGGGGCCTCTGCCATTGAGATTCATGACTGGGGGAGGGGCTGGCTCACCTCCAAATACAGCCCCACAATCCTTACTACAGAACGTGGACTGATTAATGAGTTTTCTTTAGTCACTGAGTTTGTGACAATTTCTTAAACAGCAATAAAAAAACTACAGAAATCAGTGAGAAATCTATTCTTATATGCATTACACAAGCAATACATAAATAGTGGCCTCATAAATTAAAAACATTACCTAGAAGTCTATACTAATCATTAAAACTGTTGCTCTTCAATACAGGAATCAACAGAGTAAAAGGCAACAGACAGAAAAAAGAGGGGGCGCCTGGTGAGCTCAGTGGGTGGAGGATTGAACTCTTGATCTAGAGGTTGTGAGTTCAAGTCCCACTTTCACATAGACATTTAAAAAATTTCTCTTAATGTTTATTTATTTTTGAGAGAGTAAGACACAGCATGAGTGGGGAGGGGCAGAGAGAGAGGGAGACAGAATCCGAAGCAGGCTCCAGGCTCTGAGCTGTCAGCACAGAGCCCGCAGTGGGGCTTGAACCCACCAAACGTCAGATCATGATCTGAACCGAGGTTGGATGCTTAATCGACTGAGCCACTCAGGTGCCCTGGAATAGCCATTATTTTTTAAAATGTTCAGGGGTTTCTGAGTGGTTCAGTTGGTTAAGCATCCAGCTCTTGATATGGGCTCAGTACATGATCTCACAGTTTATAGATCAAGTCTGGAACTCTGCTCTGCACTGAATCATGGAGCCTGCTTGGGATTCTTTTCTTCCCCCTTCTCTGACCTTCTCAAGCTTGTGCTCACTCGCTATCTCTCTCTCTCAAAAATAAATATTTTTAAAAATAAAATAAATGTTGGAATGGTCAGAAAAGGAAAACATAATTGCAAATCATATATCTGATAAGTTTCCCATCCAACATATTTTAGTAACTTTTACAACTCAGCAAGATCACAAAGACATATGGATCCATTAAAATATGAGCAGTAGATTCAACAGATGTTTTTCCTAAGAAGGTGTACAAATTACCAACAAGCACGTGAAAAGTTGCCCAACATCCCTAATCATAAGGGAAATGCATATCAAAACCACATGATCTGTTATCTCACATGTATCAGGATGACCACTAACAAAGGAACAAAAAAAGAACAACTGTTGGGGAGTGGGTCCAGAATTGAGAGCTACGAACACAAGAGCACTGTTGGTATGAGTGTTGATTATGTACCTGTGACAGAAAACAGTAAAGAGTTTGCTCAAAATTATAAAAAGAGAGAAGATCACATGACCCAAATTTCTCACCTGTGATATTATCCAGAACTACTGAAAGTAGTTTCTGAAACATTATTGGACCCCCGTGTTATCATAACATTGTTCATAATCGCCAAGAGATGAATCTATCCCAAGTGTCAATCGCGAGATGAAGGGACAAAATGGGGTGTAAGCGTACACTGGAATACTGTGCAGGCTTCAGGGGACACAGCCTTTCCCCTGCTACAGCGTGAGTGCACGTAGAGGCCATGATGCTCAGCACAGTACCCCAGTACCGCATGTCCCACGTGGATACCGTATAGTGCTACTGGTATGGTTGCCAGTGCCTAGAATGAAGAACCGCGCCCCGGAACGGTGGTACCATGGTACGGTTCCCCCAGAGGCCACTGTTAAAGAGGAAGGACACTCAATGACACTTGAACATTGTACAGAAGCCTTGTAGAGAAGCACTGCAGTAGGGATAGGGGCCTCTGCAACTGGCCTTTACACCGGGGGACACAGACTCAACTCTGAATACAGCAACACCACGTGTGCATTGTGGCCCAGGAGCAGGATGGACGACAGTGGATCCATCAAAAATTCCTAAGAGCAGACGTCAAGGATAAAGAGGGTCCTGGGTAAACGAGCTCTGAGGATTCTTGCTGAAGACAGGTTGAGGTGATCAGACGTGAGCGGGAGATGGTAAGAATGATGAACCCGATTACATATCCATGCAAGTACTGAGAAGTGGAGAGTGCAGGTCCTGGTCAAACAGACTTATCAAGGGGGGACTTAAAACTCCATGTGACAAGGGAGTGCACAGAAAGTCTAAGAGAAAGTTCATGTAGCTGACCAGGTGGTGAAACAAAGAATCCACGTCACCAAGCAGCACCTGGAAAGGCCTGGGAGTGCCCGGGAACAGCAGCAGTATGCCCCGAGGCATGGTACTAAGGTACGTACCGAGGTAGGTTGCTGCCTAAGGAACCAAGGGGCGCACGTGCTGCGCGGTGCCCATCCCTTTTCTTGGTGTCAGCTCAGTTGCCCAAGGCAGTGGGATGTGCTGCATCACAATAGCCTTGTTAAAATGGGAATGCAAACGTTACTCAGGATTTAGCATTAGTTATACGGACCCTTCCAACTGGGACCTCACAGCGCAGGACAGCCTGGGACCCACTCTGAATACAATGGAGGCAAGAAGTGTTTAGAGACACGGAGCCCGTGGGACAGTGCATGGAAATTACTAGGAGGAAACAGCAGCGTAAACGGGGGCTCTAGCTAATCACACTTAACAGAAGTCCTGATGAAGACAGAAGGCGGTGACCAAATATCATCGGGGAGATGGGGAGGTATGACGATCCTCATTGCAAACCCAGGGTGCTCAGATATGAAGGTTTCAGGGAAAATATATTTAGCAGGATTTGCTCAGATTTTACCAAGAGGTGCACAGATGACCCAGGTGAAGCTTCAGAAACCTGAATGTAGTTCGCCAAAGAATCTTTGTTACCGCCGCGTGCACGGGTACCAGGCTGCGGGTCGCCAGGGAGAACCACCCCGCACACGGTACCGCCTCCCGAACCGCGGGGTGGTGCTGAGTAGGGCGCAGCACAGTGCTGAGGGCCGGAGCCGGTGAGGCACCGCACAGGGTGCACGTGACGCGGGGCAGGGGTAGAGGTACCGAGCGGCGGTGCGCGGAGAGCTCCGTGATGCACAGAACTCAGGAATGAAAATACGTAATGACACGTGTTAAGATGGTAAGAAAAGCTTTGTTCAGCTCCTTCACAATACATAGAGCGACCTCTGCCATTGTGATTTGAAACTGGGGAGGAGATGGGCTCATCTCCAAATCGATCCTGGGCAGCCCTGACCACAGAACTTGTACAAATAAATGGGTGCGTTTAAGCCACCGAGTGTGCGCCAATTTGTAACTATTGGAAACTGTTACAGTAGGGTCGCCTGGGTGGCTCAGTCCACTAAGCAGCTGATTCTTGATCTCAGCTCAGGTCACGCTCTCAGAGACCTGAGTTCGAGTTCAGCATTGGGTTCTGTGCAGGACATGAAGCCTACTTTAAAAAAATAAAAGAGGGGCACCTGGGTGGCTCAGTGGGTTAAGGGTCCAACAATGAACGGCAGTGACTAAAGGCTAACATATTACTATATTAACAACACAGAAAGATCTCAACTAACCACATACCACTAACCTCAGGGACGGATAGCATGAACAACCTCCTAAAATGAGCAGTAGGAAGGAGATAATGTGGATGGAGCAGAAATCAAGGAACTATAGATAGAAGTACAATAGGAAGGTCAATGAAATAAGAGTTCCCCTTCTAAAGAAAATGAACAAAATTGATAAGTTTTAGTGAAACTAACCAAGACAAGAGGGAGGATCCCAATTAATAAAATCTAAACGATAGAGGAGACATTTCAACGCCTACCATGAAAGCACCAAGCACCAGAAGAGACTGTATCACAATTACCTGCCAACAAAGGGAACAGCCTCGCAGAAACCGTTCAGTCCTAAGTGTGTGCCTCTCCTTCGTGTCGCTTGCCCACGCTTCTCCAGGAATCCTCCTTCCAGGCTGCACCCCGCAGGCCTCTCCCCCTGCCCGCTGTCCCCCAGGCCGCTTCCCTCCCCGCCCCGCTGGCCCTGCGCGGCTCCTGTTTGGGGACTAGGAGCGAATACAAACTCCTTCCTTCAGGGCAGTCATTTTCCTGCATGTATCTCACTGTTGCGACTCAGAACAATCGCAGGCCACGTACGGAGGAGCACTGGCTGCCGCATCGAGGATCACCCCGCAGAGCCAGGACACACAGGCTGGGACTGCCCCTGCTCACCAGCGGCACCCCTTAGCGGCAGCCTCGGCCTGAGGGGAAACGCTGCTTGTGGCGCACTTGCACTTGAGGGCTGTGCTGTGTCCTCTGTGGTCAGGGTGGCCACAATCCCCCAGACTAAACTGGGGGGAGCTCCAGAAGGGGAGTCCTCCCGAGCTACCCCCAGGAGTGCTGTGAAGAGTGCCAGCCCCAATCAGCCCCGCACGGGAACCAACATGACCCAAACACGCCTGTGCAGTGTCGCCAGATGTCGCCGAGGAGCGCCTCTGGAGCAGAGGAACAGGGTTGTGGAGCTATCAGGCCACACGGTGTCGCCTTCCAGGAGCCACCGCAGAGACAGAATATTCCATGACACTTGTTAGCAGGGTGAGACGGATATTGCTTGGATCCTAGCAATAGACTCAGGGACTCCCCACCTGGGACCTCACTTGTGGAGAGACCCCCCCCCCCTTCCCTTCAAACACAGCGCTGGCCAATGGGAAATACACCTACGGAGCAGAGCCCAGGCAGTGATAGGAAAGTGCTAAGAGGAAACTATAGGAATTCTGGTTAAAGCAACAGAACAGGAGTCTTGCTGAACACAGGACACGGTGATCAGATGTGTAAAGTAAGGATTCGGCTCAAAGCTGACCTAGTATTATTCTTGCTAAAACTAGATTCACAAGGACATGCAGATGTGTATTTGGAGAAAGTTGAGGAGCCTAAGATATGAGCAACCAAGAAAACTTTGTCCCAGAAGAGGCCACGGTATGGTGCATGGTAGAGTTTGCCAAGGTGTTTAGGGTCTCTGCATAGGTAGGACACCACTGACAGTGCACCAATGGTCCCTCCTACTGCTGAGTACAATGCAGGTACCACATGCACATGCAATCCAGGCACCCTGCTCACAGTTGTTGAGATAATAGGCGTGCCAAGATGGCACAGTTGGTTTAGGGTCCTATTTCAGCTCTTGTATGTCTTGGGGTTCATGAGTTTGAGCCCCATACCAGGTCTATGCTGTCAGCATGGAGCCAGCTTCAGATACTCTGTCCCCCCCGCTCTCTCTCTGCCCTTCCCCAACATTTACACTCTCTCTCTTTCTCTCTTTCAGAAATAAATAAACATTAAATAAAAAAAATTTTAAGATAATAAGCTGTTATTCAGGGCTTCAGCAATACATATAGCGACGTGTTCATTTGGGATTTGAATCTGGTAGAGCCTGGTTCAGCTCCAAATACAGACTGTGCTGTTCTGACTACACAACTTGAGCAAATGGGTTTCATTTAAGCCACTGTTTGTGGCAATTTGTCACACAGCAATATAAAACTATTACAGTAATCAATGTGAAATCAAGTATATTTATCGCGCAAGAAACACACAAATATATTGTTCTTATACGTTTTTGAAAACCTTGTTTATGAGCTTACATCAACTCTAAAACATGTGCATTTCAAAGGAAGCAATCAACACAGTAAAAAGCAACTTACTCGAATGGGAGATAATAATCGCAAATAGTATAGCTGATAAGGGCTTTTTCTCTCTCCGGCATATGTCAGGAGCTTTTACAAGTAAAAAACGAAACCAACAAAACAAATAATGTGATTAAAAAATCTTGTCATTTGCAACGATGTGGATGGAGCTAGAGAGTATTATGCTAAGCAAAATAAGTCAGAGAAAGACAAATACCATGAATTCACTTATATGTAATATTTAAGAAACAAAACAAAGGAGCAACAGGGAAAAAAAGAGAGAGAGGCAAACCAAGAAACAGACTCTTAACTCTAGGGAACAAACTGAGGTTTTCCAAAGGGGAGGACGGTGGAGGGGTGGGGGAAATGGGTGATGGGGGTTCAGGAGCGCACCTGTGATGAGCACCCGGTGATGTATGGAGGTGTTGAATCACTACACCTGACACTAATATTACACTGTATGTTAACTAACTGGAATTTAAATTTAAAAAATTTTTAAACAAATAATGCAGTTAAAATATGGGCAGAGATTGGGTAAACGTTTTTCCAAAGAAGGTATAAATACGGCCAACAATTATATGAAAAGATGGTCAACTCAAGGCGCCTGGCTGACTCAGTCAGCAGAGCCGTGACTCTTGATCTCAGGGTCTTGATTTAAGTCCCAGGATGGTCAAGGAGCCTACTTAAAAGAAAGAAAGAATGTTTTTTTAATTAAAAAAAAGATGGTCAGCATCACTAATCATCAGGGAAATGCATATCAAAAGCACAATGGGGGCGCATGGTGGCTCAGTCAGTTAAGCATCTGACTCATGCACCCAAATGTCCATTGTTAGATGAATGGGCAGAGAAAATGGGGTATGTCCATTCCATATAATGGAATATTATGTACTCTTAAGGAAAACAATCTTGTCACATGGGACTGCATGAATAGACAGCAAGATGATTATACTAAGAGAAATAAGCCAGTCACAAAAAATAACAAATGTATTTTCTCACTGCTATGAAGTATGTAAAGTAGTGAAAATCAAAGAAACAAAAGTCGAAGGGACTTTTCCAAGGCAGGGGGAAGTAGTGTTGTTGGTTAATAAGTTCTAGAACCACACGATGAACAATTTTACAGAGCTGCTGAATAACAGTGTGAATATAATTAACACTAGTTAACCAAAAGCTTAAAAATGTTTAAGATGGTATATTTAAGGTTAGGTATCTGGGTGGCTCAGTCAGTTAAGCTTCCGACTCTGGCTCAGGTCATGATCTCAGGGTTTGTGAGTTCTAGCCCCTTCCAGGCTCCACACACACTCTCTCCCTCTCTCTCTTCCTTTCTTTACCCCTTATGGGATTTTCTCCTTCTCTGTCTCTGCCCCTCGCTCACTTGCACACACATTCTCTCTCAAAAATAAATAAAAATAAATAAACATTTAAAAAATTAAAAACAAATTAAAAAGCATACATTTATTTAAAGCATAAATTAAAAGGACACAGAATGTTGGGATTCACTAACTTGCAGGCTGGGCATCATGGGCTCAGTGCCACAGAGAAGACGGAAGTAGCCACCATGGCAGGAGTCCTAAGGTTCAGGTTTTACTCAAAGACACTCAGACTCTGTGGGACCAGATTTTATCCAGCAGGGGAACCATGCTTAGCCTACAGTTCTGCCAAAACTTTTCAAACTCTCCAATCGTAAACTCATATTTCCTGCCTACCTTGCTTCACTCATTCCCTCCCCAAAAAAACCTCCATTGAGGTTCCCACCAGCAAGTCCCTCCTCTCTCTCTCTCTCTGTCTGCCGATCTTATGGACTCCGTCCTTTGTTGCTCTGCACGGTCAGCAATGCCTCCAGTCCATGGTTATAATAAAAACATTCTTCCTTCACGACAATCATGTTCATGTCTGTGTCCCTTGCTTTTTCTGCTGCAAACCAGTCTAGAGTACATTATTAGAACAATTGGTACAGTCAGCAGGTGGTTTCCCCAGAAGGAGATGCTAAGCCCTTGGACTGCTTGGACTCACCAACTGGACCCAACAGCTGCGGCCACAGCCTAAGGGACACCGCTGGTTGTTGGCACGCTCGCTGCTTGCCGGCTCCTGCATTTGTTGTTTTTGTCGGGGATTGCCAAAAAATTACAAGCAGGGGAAAAATGGGAAAGTTGGCAAATGTGGAAAAGAAATCACAACCTCAGAACAACCAATGGGTCAAAGAGGAAATCAAAAGGGAAATCACAAAATCTCTTGAGACCAATGAAAATAAAAATGCAACACAACAAAGCTTAGAAAATACAGCAAAAGCATTCTAACACTACAGGCCTATGTTAGGAAAAAGGTAAATCTCAGAGTAGCACCCTGACTTTAACCTAAGGAACAAGAGAGGGAAGAACACACTAAACCCAAAGTCAGCGACGAAGGAAACAATTCAGGTTTTAACAGTAGGTACTAGAGACTAGAAAGACAACAGAAAGAAAAAAGAAATCAACAAAATTAGAGTTGATGTTTTGAAGAGACCGAATTGGGAAAACTAACTAAACTGACAAAGTAAAAAAGAGGCGGGACTCAATCAGAAATGAAAAAGAAGACAGTGTAAGCGGAATGAGTGAAATACAGAGGATTAGGAGGCTACTAAAACAATTACATGCCAACTGATTGGATGCGTGAGAGGAATGGATACATTGTAGGTTTCTACCCCCTGCTTACCTGCTTCACTCATTCCGTCCCAAGAAAAACGTCCGGAACGGCTCCCCGCTATATTCTCCTTCCTCTCTCTGTCTCTGCCTTCTGGAAGCTTCTTTGATCCCCCTGCATGAACTGCCAGTGCATGTTCTGTTTCTAGGGGGACCATGTTATCATAGAAAACTTCTTCCTTCGATTGCAATCATTCTGGTGTCGTGTGTCATACTCTCTCTCCTCAAAACAAGTCCAGGGCACGTTTTTAGAACAATTGGCCCAGCGAGCGGGCTACTTTACACCAGATGGACAGGACACATCCACCCTGGCCTGCTTGGGCTCACCGGCTGGACCCACGAGCAGGGGCCACTGCCCAAAGGGCCCCCTCCGGCCTTTGGCACCCTTGCCCCTTGAAGGCTAGTGCGTTGTGTTGATTTTTGCCAAAATCTGCCGTGATTTCCCAGCCTGAAGTTGGGGAGCTACCAAGCGGCCAGCCGCTTGGGGGGCCACGGCCGGTCCTACGCAGGGATCTGTGCAGAACGTTGTCATACGTGGCGCAGAGGCTACAGTGTCAAGAGTCTGAGGCTCAACGTTTTCTCCACCTTCTATGCACGGGCACACTGGAAAAACCACTTTTCCCCTTGTCTCTGGGTTTTTCTGAGTCAAACATCAAGCTCTACCGAGAAGTACGGAGTGCCCGCCCCACCGTTCGTTCATTCCTGCCAGCGGCTGGGACCTTCGCTGTGCACGTGCGCAGGCCTCCTCTTCCGGGGAACAGTGCTTGCTGCGGTCAGGATTTGTGCTCCAACCCAGAGTATTTGGGGTTTATTAATGGGGAAATAAAGATACTCTCAAACGAAAATGGAGAGAATTCGTTGCCGGTAGGCCTGCCTGCAAAAATTGTTACAAGTTTTCTTTAGAGGGACACCTGTCTAGCTCAGTCCTTAGACAGTGGCACTCTTGATCTCAGCGTGGTCACCTTGGGTGTAGAGATTACTTAAAAATGAAATCTTAAAGAAAAAAGTTTTCTTTAGAGAGAGAAATAAAAGCCTCTGGAAGCTCAAAGATTAACGTTAAAAGAGGAAGAACATCAAAGGAGTAGTGAAGGTAAAATAAAAACTTTTTAATTTTGTTTTTTGTAACTTTTTCTTATTTTTAATTGAGGTTACAGATAACAATTTGTGCCAAGTATTAATATTAACGATGTACAGGTATATATGCCTATGTGCGTGTATATACATATATATGTATATACACATATATGTTTATTTATGCATATATAAGTGAAATGAATGATAGCAATGATACAAAGGACAAGATGGAAGACTTAGGACTATTTTGTTATCATAAGATAATTAAACTACTGAAGCTGTAAGAGTTTTTGGAAAGTGGTCTTGGATTTGTTGTAAATGTATATTACAAACGCTAGGGCAATCATTAAAAACTTAAAAAAAAATCTCAAATGAATGAAAAAATCAAACTAGATAGTGAACTTTACTTGAGTTTGCAAGGAAAGCTATAGTGTCTGTCCTTGGAGGTACCTATGAGAATAGAAATGTATGTCCGTACGTAATAGATCTTAAATACTTATTGAATGAATAAATTAAAACCCAGTCCAAGGAATTGAGATAATCATTTGCATGAATGAAAAGTTCATGTGATTGGCTTGACGTTCTTATTCTAAAATGTTTGATAATTTTAATTCTCCTCCACTCTCTTCCCACCTTGGTCAACACGTTTCTATTGTACATTCTGAACTCCTCTGCTTTCTTGAATAATTATAGGTAATAGAGCATCCCAGAACCAAAACTTGGTTCTCTGAAAGGACTGATCGAGTCAATAAACTTTTCATCAGAAAGAGCCATAATTCATTAACTAATTAATTAAAAATTAAAAAATTAAAAAAAATTAGGGTCACCTGGGTGGCTTAGTTAGTTAAGCATCTGACTTCAGCTCAGATCATGATCTCACAGTTCAAGGGTTGAAGCCCAGCATCTGACTCTCTGCTGTCAGCACAAAGCCCACTTTGGGTCCTCTGTCCCCCTCTCTCTGACCCTGCCCTACCCCTGCACACGTGTCCTCTCCTTCTCTGTGTCAAAAATAAATAAGCATTTAAAAACATTAAAAATGAAGTATAGTTGATATGCTAAGTAGGGAAGCAGAGAAAACAGAAACATAAAATGCTCAATTAAAACCACAAAAAGGTGGGCAGCTCTTTCTACAGGACAGCCCATGGATCTGGTCTGCATGCTTTAATAAAATCACCTTTTTGCACCAAAACAAACAAACAAACAAATGAAAAACACAACAGGCAGCAAGAGTGGAAGACAAAAATATGAACAAGTAACAAGAATAACAAATAGAAAACAGTAACAAATACAGTAGATATTAATCCATTTCATCGATAACTTTGAATATCAATGGTATAAATATTAAAAACAAATAATAAATATAATATGTATATATTAACAAATTATTGTATATTAATATATAATAACTATATGTTATTATAAATTATATAATAATAAATATAAAAAAGAGAGAAATTGTCAGAGGGGATCAAAAAGAAGACCCAGGGGCACCTGGCTGGCTCATTCAGTAGAGCACACGACTCTTGATCTTAGGGCCATTAGATCTCATGGATCCCTAGCCCCACATTGGGCCTAGAGATCATTTAAAAAATAAAAATTTGGGGGGCACCTGGGTGGTTCAGTCAGTTAAACATCTGACTTCGGCTCAGGTCATGATCTCACAGTTTATGGGTTCGAGCCCCGTGTCGGGCTCTGGGCTGACAGCTCAGAATCTGAAGCTGCTTTGGATTCTGTGTCTCCCTCTCTTTCTGCCCCTCCTCAGCTCATGCTCTTTCTCTTTCTCTCAAAAATAAATAAAACAGTAAAAAAAATTTTTTAATGAAGATTTTGTTTTTAAAGTGAATGAATGGAGAAAAATATACGAAGTAGCACCACCCAGAAAAAAAAGAAAAAGAAAAAGGATAGCTATATTTATTTCAGACAGGGTGGACTTCAAAGCAAGAAAATGTATCAGGGATAAAGAAGGGCATTAGGGATTAATTCTTGAAGAAGATATAACAAGTATGGACCTAACAAGAGAATGTCGAACTAGGTAAGGGAAAAACTAATAGCATAGCAAAGAAAAAAAATCGATGAGTCCACTATCATAGTGGGAGACTTCAACGCCCCTCCGTTAGAAGTGCACAGATCCAGTAGGCAGAAAATCAGTAGGGGCATAGTTGAACTCAACATCATCAATCAACTGAATATAACCAACACCTATAGACTACTGTGTCCAACAATAGCAACATACACATTCTCCTCCAGCTCACACGAAACACTGACCAGGATAGAACACATTCTGAGCTATAAAACATACCTTAATACACACACACACACACACACAAAAATAGAAAGTATGTATTGTCTGCTCTCAGACCACAAAGGAATTAAAATGGAAATCAATTACAAAGATAACTGGAAAATTACGAAGTGTAGGGAGATTTAAAAATACACTTCTAGCCTTTCTGCACTACCCAGAGGAAGGGACCCACACAGCATTGTTCTGGGTTTCCATTATAACATAAAGGGAAACGTTCACGGTGTCTGGAGCCCTTGATATCCTGCAGATGAAGGAGGTGGATGTCCTCAAATTCCTTGCAGCACAGACCCACTTAGGTGGCACCAACCATGACTTCCAAATGGAACGGCACATCTGTAAAAGGAAAAGTTGACAGCATCTTCGTCATAAATCTGAAGAGAACCTGAGAGAAGCTTCTGCCGGCAGCTTGTGCCATTGCACACCCGGCTGATGTCAGAGTCCTATCATCCAGGATACTGGCCAGTGGGCTCTGCCGAAGTTGCTGCTGCCCTGGAGCCACCCCTTTGCTGGTGCTTCACTCCTGGAACCTTCACTAACCAGATCCAGACAGCCTTCTAGGAGCCATGACTTCTGGGGGTTACTGATTCCAGAGCTGACTGACAGCCTTTCACAGAGGTGTCTGATGTTCACCTGCCTACCACTGCTCTATGAACACAGACTCTCCTCTGAGCTAAGTAGGGTTGTCACTCCCTGCAAACAAGGGGACTCACTCCATGGGTGTGATGTAGTGGATGCAGACCCAGGAAATTCTATGTATGAGCGGCCTCATCTCCCATGAGCACCCACTGGAGGTCATGCCTGATCTCTACGTCCACAGAGATCCTAAGGAGATTAGAAAAGAAAAGCGGTCCACTGATGAAAGGGCTTGGGCCAAGGAGAAATTTCAGGGTCAATAGACTGTCCGAGGTCCCAAATCTGCTGCTTCTCCACCTAAGGTCGTGGATGGGTCTGAGATGCCCTCTGTACCTACCTATTCAGCAGTTCCCTGAGGAAGGCTGGAGCACACAGCCCGCCACTGAGGACTGGTCTGGCTCCCACCGCTCAACCTCCCGAGTGGGTAGGAACAGCCATTGAGTGTGCTTAGCCTGTCATGCCACAGACTCTTAAACTGAAAACGGAAATAAGGTTGACAGAATATCAACAGTTTCTGAAAGTAAAAACAAAAACAAAATCCCACACTTTTAAATAACAGATGGGTCAAAGAAGAGGTCTCAAAAGGAATTTAAAAATATTTTGAACTAAATGAAAATGAAAACACAACATACCAAAAGTTGTGGGATGCAGTGAGAGCAGAGCTTAGCAATTTATACAATCGAATGCATAGCTTAGAGAGAAAGATCTAAAATCAGGGATCTAAATCTCCACTTTAGGGAACTAGAAAAAGAAGAGAAAATTAAATCCAACATAAGCAGAAGAAAGTAAATCATAAGAATTAGAACTGAAATCAAAGAATATGGAATCAGGAAATCAGTAGAGTTGGAGTCCAAATCCAGTTGTAAATGACCTTGAAACTGCCTCAGTTAAAGAGGATTTGAGCCAAGCTCAAGGCTAGTGATTTTTACCAATTTTCAAGGCTGGATGCTTTACTTATACAGCAAAACCCACCATGTGAGTCTTATCAGTGCATTTCTGCTCTGATTCATACCTGCCTATGCACATCTAGAAAACCATGGGGCACTTTTTGCCAGAAAATCTATCCAGAAGTCAATGAAAAGACTTCTGGGAGAAAATTGAGCCTAACAAGGAAGGGAGCAGAGATGACAAGGTTTGTCAAATTACACAGACTTAGCCCTTCGCTGAGGAAGGAGGCTGAGGAAGCTGGAAGTACTAGGAGACAGGGCTTTTATATGTGCTAGAAGATTCAGGCACAGGAGTAACCCTTCTTTCCTACTCTACCCCTGACAACAGACATAGAGAGGCAGCATCCTCTCCAGCTGCCGCCTCACACAGACCACGCTCTGATCCTTGGAGAGTCCGTGCTTGTGGGTAACAGAAGGTCCACATCCTGGTCCAGAACAGCAGTAGCACCTGGAGAAGAACCTGGGCCTAGAGCCTGGGGTGGAGGAGAAAGTAGGTACTGGAGGAAGGTCAGCAGTTCTGAGCCAAGGTGGTGGTTTTCAGAGCAAGAGAGGGAGAACATATTTTAATGGATCAGTGTGGTTGTTAAACCAATGTTGACAACTTTGGCCACTCCTTGAAGCAGAACCAGGAACGGAAGCCAGTAAAACCCACAGAAGATACATACGTTACCTCACTTAATACTCACAACAACCTTACCTCCATCTTTCAGATGCATAAAAATGAAGGAGGCTTAAAAAGGATCAAGAACTTGCCCAATTCACATCAAAATTAAAAAATTAAATGAGGAAGTAACATCAGCAACATGGAGGAGTCCTGGTCCCTCCTCCCCATCAAAACACACTGATCCATCAACAGTTCCCTGTGTGAGAAATCAGAAACTAGTTGAAAGGCTCCTACCCCTTGAGAGAATAAAGCCACACTCATCAAAGCTGTTTAGGAGACTCGGGACCCTCTCTTGCCAGAGACCCTGTCCCCTGCACAGCGCCATACGCATTTATAATCAGAAAGAAACTCCCAGCTCTCAAGTTTTCCAACGGTGTTCCCCAGACTAGCTTCTATCTGCCAGTCTTGAAGCTCTGACCAGTCCAGCACAGTCTAGCACCCCAGGGGAGAATAGAGGTGGCTGTTTGGACAGGAAGACATCATAACTCCTATCTCAGCCCGATCAGCCTGCTATAACAGAATGCCATAGATTGGGAAGCTGATAAAAGACAGAAATTTACTTCTCACAGTTGTGGGAACTCGGAAGTCCAGATCAAGGTGCTGGCCAATTAGATGTCTGCTGAGAGCCCACTTCCTGCTTCTTGGATGGTTCTCTTTTCTCTGTCCTTGCATGTGAGAAGTGGGGTAGGAGGAGCTCTCCGGGGCAACATTTTTTTTTAAATGCTTATTTATTTTGAGAGAGAGAGAGCAAGCAGGGGAGGGAGAGAGAGAGAGAGAAAGAGAGAGAGAGAGAGAGAATCCCAAGCAGACTCCTCCCCATCAGCACAGAGTTCTGGGGCAACTTTTAATAAGGGCACTAGCCACATTCATGAGGTTTCAGCCCTCATGATCTAATCACTTCCAAAAGGTCCTACCTCCAAATACCATCTGATTGGAGATTAGCTTTCTTGTTTGGTTGGTTGGTTGGTTGGTTGGGGTTTTGTTTTGTTTTGTTTTTTAAATTTTAATGTTTTTTATTTATTTCTGAGAGAGAGAATGACAGCGTGAGCAGGGGAGGGGTCAGAGAGAGAGGGAGACACAGAATCTGAAACAAGCTCCAGGCTCTGAGCTGGCAGTCAGCACAGAGCCTGACGTGGGGCTTGAACCCATGGACTGTGAGATCATGACCTGAGCCGAAGCCGGACGCTTAACCAACTGAGCCACCCAGGTGCCCCTGTTTTGTTTTGTTTTGAGGTTAGCTTTCAACATATGAATTTTAGGAGGCCACAAGCATTCAGTCTCTGGACCCCAAAGATCCATATCCTTACCAAAGTTTCTTCTAAGTACCATATAAACCAGCCTGAGGTGGGGCGCCTGGGTCGCTCAGTCGGTTAAGATTTCTGACTCTTTTTTTTTTTTTTTTAATGTTTTATTTATTTCTAGGAGAGAGAGAGAGAGACAGCTTGAGCAGGGGAGGGTCAGAGAGAGAGGGAGTCACAGACCGAAACAGGCTCCAGGCTCTGAGCTGGCAGTCAGCACAGAGCCCGACGCGGGGCTCGAACCCACGAACCGCGAGATCATGACCTAAGCGAAAGTCGGACGCTCAACCGACTAAGCCACCCAGGCGCCCCTAAGATTTCTGACTCTTGATTTTGGCTCAGGTCATGATTTCATGGGTTCATGAGTTCGAGCCCCACATGGGGCTCCACACAGAGCCTGCTTGGGATTTTTTTCTCGCCTTCTCTCTCTGCCCCTCCCCCCACCAAATAAAAAAATGAAATAAACTTAAAAAAAAAACTCAGCCTGAGGCAAATTCCTCTCCAAATGTGATCCTGTGAAATCAAACATGTTGAGTGTTTCCAAAATACAATGGTGAGACAGCAGAGGGTAGACATTCCCATTCCAAAAGGAAAGAAGGACGGAGTGACAGTTCCCAAGGAAGTTCAGTATCCAACAGAGCAAACAACATGAGAACTCAAGGTTAATGAATAATCTTTGGCTCCATGTTCTGCCCTCCAGGCCAGCTGGGAAGGTGATCCCACCTTCTAGATCCACTGAAGTTATAGGCCTGCCTTACTGGGTAGGGGTTGGGTTCCCATGGCTCCCTGCCTCATAGCAGGAAGTTTATAGTGATAAATGCTTATATTTATTTAAAAAGGAAGGAAGGAAGGAAGGAAGGAAGGAAGGAAGGAAGGAAGGAAGGAAAGAAGGAAGGAAGCAAAAAGAAAGAAAAGAAAGATCTCAAATAAAGCCTTAACATTACACCTTGAGGATTAGCAAACAAACAACAAACTAAGCCCAAAATTACCTAAAGGAAGGGAATAATAGAGATTAGACCAGAAGTAAATAAAATAGACATTAGAAAGACAATAGAAAAAGACAATAACACTAAGAGTTGTGTTTTCAAAAAGTTAAACAAAATTGACAAACCTTTAGCTAGACTAACCAAGAAAAAGAGAGGACTCAAACTTATAAATGAAAAAGGAGATATTACATCTGACACCACAGAAATACAAAGAATCATAAGAGGTGACTATGAACAATTATATGCCAACAAGTTGGATAATCTAGAAGAAATAGATAAATTCCTAGAAAAA
Source organism: Hyaena hyaena (assembly GCF_003009895.1). Lineage (NCBI taxonomy): Eukaryota > Metazoa > Chordata > Mammalia > Carnivora > Hyaenidae > Hyaena > Hyaena hyaena. The sequence goes on along the minus strand of NW_024081361.1, from coordinate 862,669 downwards.
TACAGTCCACTAAGACTGAATCATGATGAAATCAAAACCCTGAACAACTAGTAACAAGTAAGGTGATTGAAACAATCATCCAAACACTTCTAACCAAGAAAAGCACAAACCAAATGGCTTAACTAGTGACTTCTACCAAACATCTAAAGAAGAATTAACACCAATCCTTTGTTAACTCCTCCAAAAATTTGAAGAAGAATAAACATTCTCAAACTTATTTAATGAAGTCAGTATGACCATGATGCCACAGTCCGTTCTCACCATGAGTAAAGAAAACCGTACGGCAATACCCCTGATGAATATAGATGCAAAAATCCTCAGTGAAATTCTACGAAACCGAATTTAACTGTACATTAAAGGGATCACACCATGATTGAGTGGGATTTCTCTCCGGGAAAAAAGGATATTTCAACACAGGCAAATCAGTCAACACAAGGCACCGCTTGAATAGAATGAAAACTAAAAACTCATCTTCTCAACAAAGCAGAAAAAAAACACTTCACAAAAATGCAACACCTTTTCATGATTAAAAAAAGCTCTTAAAAATTGGGTATAGAATGAATGTATCTCAACATAATAAAGTCCCTGTATGGCAAACCCACAGCTAACATCATACTCAACAGTGAAAGATTTTCAGAAAGAAAAATCAGGGACAAGACAAGGGTTCCCACTCTCACCACACCTTTTGAACACAGTACTAGAAGCCCTAGACAAAGCCAGGAGGCAAAGACAGATAGAGAGATGACAGATGATAGATGATAGATAGATAGGTGGATAGATAGATAGACAGACAGACAGCATCCAAATCAGAAAGAAAGAAGTAAAATTGTCTCTCTTTGCAGATGACATGCTCTTATATAGAAAAGCCTAAAGACACCACCAAAAAACCCTGTCAAAACTAATCAACAAATTTCGTAAAGTTGCATGATACAAAAATTTGTGGCAACAAAATTTGCATTTGTATACACTAATAATGAAATATCTGAAAGAAAAATAAAGAAACAGTCTCATTTATAGTAGAATCAAAAAGAATAAAATAGTTATGAGTAAATGTAACCAAGGAGGTGAGAAATCTGTATAACGAAACCATAAGATGTTGATAACAGAAATTGAGGGAAAAAATGGAAATAAATGGAAAAAAACATCCAGTGTTCATGGATAGGAGGAAATAATATTATTAAAATGTTCATACTACTCCAAATTATCTATATATACAATGAAATCCCTATCAAAATTCCAACTTTTTTTCACAGAGTAAACAATCCTGGAATTCATATGGAACAACAAAAGAGCCTGAACACCCAAAGCAATTTTGAGAAAGAAGAACAAAGCTGGAGGCATCACACTTCCTGATTTCACACTATACTACAAAGCTATGATAATCGAAGCTGTATGGTACGAGCATAAAACAGGTACATAGACCAATGAAATAAATTCCAGAGCACTGGAGTAAATCTAGGCATATGTGGTCAACTAATATTTGACAATGGATCCAAGAACTGAATGGGGAATGATAATCTTTCCAATAAATGGTGTTGGGAAAACTGGATATTCACATGCAAAAGAATGAAATTACACCCCTATCTTACAGCATTCACAAAACTTAACTCCAAATGGACTAAAGACTTAAATGTAAGACCCGAAGCCATAAGTTGCTAGAAGAGAACATAGGAAAAAAGCTCCTTGACATTGGTTTTGGATATGACACCAAAAGCACAAGCAACAAAAGCAAAAATAAACAAATGGGACTAGCATCAAACTAAAAAGTTTCTGCAGGGGCACCTGGTGGCTCAGTCGATTAAGCGTCCCACTTCAGCTCGGATCATGATCTCACGGTTCGTTGGTTCGAGCCTCGCGCTGGGCTCTGGGCTAGCAGCTCAGAGCCTGGAGCTTGTTTCAGATTCTGTGTCTCCCTCTCTCTCTGCCCCTCCCCTGCTCACGCTGCCTCTCTCTGACTCTCAAAAATAGAAAACATTAAAAAATTTTAAAAAGCTTCTGCAGAGCAAAAGAAACAATCAGCAGAAAGAAAGGCAACCTAAGGAATGGGAGAAAATATTTGCAAACCATCGATCTGATAAAGGGTTAATAGCCAAACTATAAAAGGAATCCCCACAGCTCAATAGCAAAAGAAACAAATAACCTGATTTAAAAATGGGCAGGGGCGCATGGGTGGCTCAGTAGATAAAGCGTCCGACTTTGGCTCAGGTCATGATCTCATAGTTTGTGAGTTTGAGCACCGTGTCAGGCTCCATGTTGAAGATGGGGGGCCTGCTTACGATTATCTCTCCTCTCTCTCCCTCTCAAAGTAAATACACAGGGGCACCTGTATTTAAGTTGGTTAAGTATCCGACTTCAGCTCGGGTCATGATCTCACGGTTTGTGGGTTTGAGCCCCGCATCGGGGTCTGTGCTGACAGCTTAGAGCCTGGAACCTGCTTTAGATTCTGTGTCTCCCTCTCTCTCTACCTATCCTCCACTCATGCTCTGTTTCTCTCTGTCTCAATAATAAATGAACATAAAAAAATTGTTAAAAAAACCAAATACATAAACTCTAAAAAAATAAATAAATAAAATAAAAATGGACAAAGGAGTTGAATAGACATTTCTCCAAAGAAAACATACAAATAAATGGCCAACAAGTATATGAAAAGATGCTCAACATCCCTAATCATCACAAATCAAAGCCACAATGAAATACCACCTCACATCGGTTCAGGATGTCTATTATTAAAATAATAAAAATTAACAAGTGTTGGCAAGGATTTGGAGAAATTAGAACCCTTGCACACTGTCAAATGGTGCAGTCACTGTGAAAAACAGTATGGATGTCCCTCCAAAAATTAAAAATAGGACTACCATGAGATCCAGTAATCTTGCTTCTGGGTATATATCCAAGAGTTGAAATCAAGATCATTTTTTAATAAAAAATTTTTAATGTTTATTTATTTTTGAGGGAGAGATAGATAGAGCACAAGTGGCGGGGAGGGGCAGAGAGAGAGGGAGACACAGAATCTGAAGCAGGCTCCAGACTCTGAGCTGTCAGCACAGAGCCCAACACGGGGCTAGAACCCATGAACTGGATCCTTAACGACTGAGCCACCCAGGTGCCCTGAAATCGAGATCTTAAAGAGACCTGTGCACTCCCACGTTCATTGTGGCATTGTTCACGATAGTCAGGTATGGAAACAACCTCAATGTTCATTGACAAATGAATGGTTAAAGAAATGTAGTGTGCCCATTCAAAGAAATACTTTTTCAGCATTAAAAAAAGAAGGAGGGGCACCTGGGTGGCCAAGTTGGTTAAGCACCCAGCTCTTGATATCAGCTCAGGTCATGACCTCACAGGTTCGTGGGCTCAAACCTCGCACTGACAGCACAGAACCTATTTGGGTTTCTCTCTCTCCCTCTCTTTCTGCCCCTCCCCTGCTCGCACACTCTCTGTTCCTCTCAAAGTAAATAAATCAATTAAAAAACAAAACAAAAAGAAGGCAATCTCATGATAGGTAACAACATGGATGAGCCTGGGGAGCATCATGCCAAGTGAAATAATACACTTATAGAAAGACAAATATACTATAGGATTCCACTTGTGTTAGCTATCTAAAATCATCAAACGTATAGAAGCAGAGGGTAGAATGGTGGTTCCCAGGGGCTGAGGACAGGCAGGAATGAGAGTTGTTGTTCAATAGAGAAAGTTTCAGTTTGCAAGATGAGTAAGTGTTAAGATCTACCATACAACATAGTGCCTATAGTCAACAATACTGTATCATCCACTTAAAAATGGGATAAATGTCATGTTAAATGTTTTGATCACAAAAAAAAGGCAGGAAGCACGAGGAAGCTTAGAGGTGATGGGTATGTTTGTTACCCTTATTATGGTGCATAGGTGTGTTCATATGTCCAAACTCGTCATCTTATGTGTATTAAATATGTGCAGTTTTTTTGTATATCAATTATACCTCAATAAAGCTACCTTAAAAAAATCCAATATACTACTGAGAAAAAGAACATTCTACTTTCTGTGTGATTTGTTTCCCATTGAATTAATGAAAATTTAACAGGAATAATATTATGGACTGGGAAGAGTGATAGAAAACAAGTATTCTCATGTAACACTGATGTCAGTCTAAATTGGAAAAGTCTTTCCTGAAGGGGAATTTGATAGTGTATATGAAACTTTAGGCTGAATATACATTTTGATTAAGAAATTCTACTTCTGAGAAATAGGTACAAACATTTACACACATATGCAAGAGAAACATATACTGGTGTGTTTTGTTTAATATTTTTTATTTAGTTAGTTAGTTGGTTAAAATTTTTTTAAAATATTTATTTTTGAGACAGAGAGAGGCCAAGCGTGAAGTGGGGAGTGGCAGAGAGAGAGGGAGACAGAATCTGAAGCAGGCTCCAGGCTCTGAGCGGTCAGCACAGAGCCTGACGCGGGGCTCGAACCCACAGACTGTGAGATCAAAACCTGAGCCGAATTCAGACACTTAACTGACTGAGCCACCCAAGTGCCCCTTTATTTATTTTTGAGGGAGAGAGTATGAGCAGGGGAGGGGCAGAGAGAGAAGGGGACAAAGGATCCAAAGCAGGCTCCACACTTACAACAGCAAGACCGATGCAGGGCTCGAACCCATGAACTGTGAGATCATGAAGCTGAGCTGAAGTCGAAAGGTCAACCAACTGAGCAACCCAGGTGCCCCTATGCTGGTGTTTTTTCCTGAAACATTGCAATTAAAGGGGCGCCTGGGTGGCTTAATTGGTTAAGCGTCCTACTTCGGCTCAGGTCATGATCTCTGTTTGTGAGTTCAAGCCCCTTGTCAGGCTCTGTGCTGACAGCTAGCTCAGAGCCTGAAGCCTGCTTCAGATTCTGTGTCTCCCTCTCTCTTCAGCCCTCCCACGCTTGCACTCTGTCTCTCTCTCTCAAAAATAAATAAACATTACAAAAATATTAAGGGCACCTGGGTGGCTCAGTTTGTTGAGTGACCGGTTTCCTTTAGTTCAGGTCATAATCTCACAAGTTCGTGAATTCGAACCCCGCATTGAGCCCTGTGCTTACAGTGTGGAGCCTGCTTGGGATCCTCTCTCGCCCTCTCTCTCTGCCACTCCCCTGCTCACGCTGTCTCTGTCTCTCAAAATAAATATATAGAAACTTAAAAAAATAAATTAAATAAATTAAAACATTGCAGTTAAAAAAAAACCTGTAAAATCTCTAAATGATTTCAGGAAGAAAATTGCCCCCTCTCCCCCACTGAAACTGTAATATATTCATATGATGGGCTCCTATCCAGCCATTGAAAAGAATAAGGTTAACTCCGGGGTCAGCGAGACCTACGGGCCAGATTTGGTCTCTGACCTGTTTTGTGTGCCCTCCAAGCTAAGAAGGTTTTTCGTGTTTTGTAACGATTGTAAACAACAACAACAACAACAACAACAAAGAAGTGACAGAGACTACTTGTGGCCCACAGAGCCTAAAATTATTAGTGTCTGGCCCTTCCCAGAAAGTTTCCCAACTCTCAGATCTTTATGTTCTGACATGAGAGGATTTCCAGGCAAAGCTGTGGAGTGCTGTTAACCATGCTTATGTGTGTCTTCTTTGTTTGGTTTTGGTTTTGGTTCTTTGGGGTTTTTTTGTTTGTTTGTTTGTTTTGTTTTTAGTGAGCTCTACATCCAATGTGGGGCTTGAGCTCATGACTCTGAGATCAAGAGTGCATGCGTTACTGACAGAGCCAGCCAGATGCCCCATTTATGTTTGTTTGTTTGTTTTTCATCTCAGATATATGTATGTACCTACAGTGAGAGATACATGTACAGCCAAGTATTATGCAGAGAGAAAGTAAATTGGTGTCAGTAGTTTCCTCTGGGGAATAAGGCAGGAACTGAGGTGAACATTCACTTTTTACTCCATAAACTTCTGTTTTGTTCTTATCTTCTGCAAAGTGAATATATTCATGTGTATTACCTTTATACTTTAATATAATAAAAAGATAAAAATAAAAATGCCTTGGGGCACGTGAGTGGCTCAGTTGGTTAGGCATTTGACTTCGGCTCAGGTCATGATCTTGAGGTCTGTGGGTTCGAGCCCCACGTCAGGTTCTGTGCTGGCAGCTCAGAGCCCGGAGCCTGCTTCGGATTCTGTGTCTCCCTCCCTCTCTGCCCCTCCCCCGCTTGCACTCTGTCTCTCAATAATAAACGTTTAAATTTTTTTTAAAAATTACAAAAATAAAAAATACCTTGACGAAACATACCAGAGTGCATGTGGCAGATTAGCGCTCAGCATGCACTCTAATCTCTTTCTAGTATGCCCCCCTATATGAGATGATGGAAAGATTAAAGAAAAAAATCCTACATTTTTCCAAACCCCCTTGCAGCTAAAGCCCTGGCTATGATTTAGGTTCCTCAAATCAGATTATGAGGTAAGAGCCCTGCTTTTGTTGTTTTTATGTTTCTGTTTCATAAATGGTTGCAAAGGTATGTGGTTTATCCACAAAGGTATGTGGTTTATCTCCAGGCCTGCCGTCGGAAGCAGGGTTTACTCTCACAGGTGAGCTGTGGTTCTGAAGCGGGTAGCTGTGGGGGCAGACCTCTAATCCACGACGCCTTCATGACTGAGGTAATGACGGGATGACTTCATGGCCACCGATCCTCGTAGAGCTTCCCAGTTAGCAGATGCCTTCCTGACAATTGAAGATGCAGCAGCTTCCTGGGTGTCCTGGTTCTGCAGTGTGGCTTTGAGAGTCCTTTCTAAACGCTCAGTGTGCAAACTGTTTCTTAGCCCGCCACGCTGTGATGACTGTTTTACTTACACCAGCTTGAGTAGATTCTGATCTCTCTTATGAACCTCAACCCTTACAACAGCCTATCTATGTCCTGTGACAGAGGGATCTGAGAGCCAAGAAGAAATCCCAGGGGCGCCTGGGTGGCTCAGCCGGTTAAGCCTCTGACTCTCGATTTGGATTTTGGCTTAAGTCATGATCTCTGGATTTGTGCAGTCGAGCTCTGTGCTGACAGTGCAGAGCCTGCTTGGGATTCTCTGTCTCCTCCTCTCTCAGCTCCTCCCCTGCTCTCTCTCTCTCTCTCAAAATAAATAAACATTAAAAAAATTTTTTTAAGAAAGAATTCCAGAGAGGTCATGTATATTCATGACAATCCTCGCGGCAACAGAAGAGGTAGGATTTCCATTTTAGAGAAGAAAAAATAGGCAAAAAGGGATGAAGTTACCAGGTGAAGGTCATATAATTATTAAATAGCAGAACTGGAATTTGAGTCCATTACCATCGGGTACAAAATCCATGTCTTCCTTTTACACAAGAGCATGTAAGTCTGCTTGGCAGTCATAACCCTCAGGCTCACTAAGGTGCTGGTGATGCTTGTTGCTGTTAGCATTGTTGCTTTAAGTACCAATCCACACAGGATTAGTAACAGGACAGAGGTTGCATGTAGGTAGCTTTAGAGGATGCCTCGGTATCTCTATTCTTAAAGTGCACCAATAGTTTTCAATCTTTTGGGGGTCAGATTCCCCAATAAGAATCTGATGAAACTACAAATCCTTTCTTTTCTTTTTATTATTATTATTAATTATTATTATTTTAAAGTAACCTCTATGCCCAATGTGAGGCTTGAGCTCGGGACCCCAGCATCAAGAGATGCATGCTCTACCTGCTGAGCCAGCCAGGCACTCATAACTGGAAATGCTTTGTCGAGAAAAAGTCTACATTCAATTTCAGGGACTTTATATCCCCAAGTTAAAAACACATTCAATAAATGCTATTTCTTTGAGTTTCACTGACTGAGTCCTAAGGTTCTAAGAGCTTACCTAGTCTTAGACTAACTCTCTCTGAATTTGATTCCTTTAAAGAATTAAGTTACACTATCACCTGGGTGAGTTTTTCTTAGCAGATTCATCTCCTCAAATCATTCCCAATGCTAGGCTTTCTTCAAGATGCCACTGAGCCCTTACCTCCATGGCATTTTCACTATAATTTTCTACCCAAGTTCAACTATGGTCAACCCCCCAGTCTCCCATAATATCTGTCATCATGCTTTGCTTTATGGGAAAATATCCCTTTGTCTCTGCTTCACCAGTGAATGTATTCGTGTGTATCCACTCCTCCAAATGAAGCAATTTAGAGTACATGGGAATAATCACAGCTGTCTAGTATAATGCATAATTTTCCAGGCCACACCAGTCAAAACAGACAGCGTCTAAAAGGAGGGCCTGGAGGATTCCATTCTCGCCCGCGCTGCGGGAATTCCAGGCCTCCCTCAAATTCCTCCTCAAGGGTGCTGCTCATCTCTGGTTATCCTAGAAGCAAGCCTCCATTTGCCTCACTCCACATTTACATCAGGCTCCAGGGCCTCCGAAGCCACCTGGTGTTGCCAAGGCCTGATGTCCTTCCTGCGCTCGCCCCGTGAGTCACTGTGTCCACTGCCTTCTCCAACAGCCTCCAGTGAGGAAAATACCCTTTCGAAGGGTGGGAGTAAAAATAGTTCAAAGCAAGCTTACAGCAGTGACTTCTACCTTCCAAGGGGCCGTGTACACGCACAGTTCATATCGAGAGACAAAGAAATGTCTCTGCTGCTTCTTTCCACACACAGACGTCAGACGTCGGTGGGGGAGAGCGGCACGGAAGGCTGACACGGGCTTTCAAAGACACGGCATCTCTAGGTTGCTATGCAGCGTGTGACAAAGGGGGTGGTGCATTGCTTTGGTGGAGGTATCAAAGCCACATCAGCCGCAAGAAGAAACGCCTGAAGAATGAAGGGACGTTAGAGAATTTAAGTCGGTGGCCGAGGCAGGAAATACAGAGTGGGTGTCTTGGTTTTCATTTTCCCAAAAAGCAGCCCCCCTCCCCCCCAGGAGGGCCGTAGGTGCAGGCAGTTTGTTTGGGAGGAGTTGCTAGGGAGCAGAGGAGAAGGCGGGGGTGAAGTGAGCGCAGAGCAGGAGAGAGCAGCCAGTGAAAGCCATGCTGACATGCAGAGCCGATTACAGGTGTGGGCAAGTTTGCCTCCATCCTGCTGGGGACCCCCGGGGAGCTGTGTGGAACTGCCCCAGAATTGTCCCATTGCAGGATTGGAAACCTGGGGAGGTGGGGGTGGTATGTAGCTGTTTGTGCCCCTCATCAGTTGGGGGTGGACACTGGTGCATTCAGCCCCTGGGCCTCGGCCTGAGAAAGCCTTTTAGGCAATGAAGCATTTAGGGCCTTGAGGTGGAACCCAGGGCTGGCTTGGTCACTGGCCACCGAAGTGGAGGGTGGATAGGGAGTGCAATGGCATCAGGATCAGAGGTGGCGGTGGGAACAGCCCATGGGACATCAAAAGAGCAGGGTGCGCTCAGATGAGGCTTTGAAGCACTTTCTCCTGACCCTTTGTGCGTCTTGGGTTACAGGTGGATCAGCTCTTTCCATTTTCTATGTTAAGTGCAGCTTCTTCTCCTCCGGGGACTCAGGAATGCAGCCCAGAGAGCAGCCACACAGGACACTCTGAGTGACAGACACCCACCATGTTGTCCTCAGAAGCCCCTGTCCCCCAGCACTTGCTCTCTCACTGTCTTTGAACCAAACCAGTGAATTTATTTTCCACGAGGTTCCTGATGCACAGAGACGAGCCCCGGCCCCTGCCAGCCTCCCAGATGGTCCCACAGCGAGTCTGAGTCCGGGATGCACCCAGCTGAGGCTGTTGAGGAGGGATCCCTCCACTTTGGCCAACTGCCCGCAGGGTAAATGGGCCCAGCCTCCCAGCAGCTGGCTGAGGCTACCTCGATGGACGAAACCGCCCTCTCAGCAGTTCCGCTCACCCTCAGAGACAGACCCTGCACTGAGCCAGAAAGAGCTGTTTTTCTATCCACTGGAAAATATTTCTAAGACAAAGCCTGGTCCTCGGAAGCATTAGCTAGGATTTGGTGCCATGGGCGACTTAATCACATTCCTGCACAGTGGGCTCCACGGAGGGAAAGCTGGCAGAGTTGCTAAGTTACCACTGCAGTGCCTGAGTGATGTCAGCACGATTAGGTCAGGTCACAAATTCCAGATCCTGCCTGAAGATGGGGAAGGAGTTCCTAATATTCCAGCGCGCTCGGTGCTCAGAATTTCCAGGCCTGGACTGAGTCACATTTTCTAACCTTTCCTTTCCTTAATCATGTTCTTTGAATGCTTACCAAGTCCCCTTGGACGGTTGCAGCCGTTCTGGTGAAAAGATATGTAAAAATCATCCTTGAAAACATAGAGCAGCCGTGCAGCTGTCCCTGGAGTCAACACACAAAAGCCAATGATTACCTGTCACTGTTCCTGCCACAGGAGACACAGAAAGCTAAGGGACAGGGAGAAGGCACAGTGCATGACACAAATTCCCTCAGCCACATCAGAAACACATTGTCACCAATGTCTCGCTGAGAAGAGCTGCTATCAGAATTCATTAAGCATCTTTTAGATTTTATTATGTTAAACAGTATCCCATGGGCCACTAGCTCGGTCCTTAGAGCATGCATCTCTTGATCTCAGGGTCGTGAGTTCAAGCTCCACCTTGGAGGTAGGATTTACTTAAAAAAAAAAAAAAAGAAAGAAAGAAAGAGAAAGAAAGAAAAAAGAAAAGTATTCCTAAGTCAGATGGGCTGAGTTCTGCTACAATAACGAACAACCTTAAAACGTCAGTGGCTCAAAACAGGAAAGATTCGTTCCCCTCTCACTACCCATCCATCCTACCTTGGCTGGAAGCTTTGCTCCAAGTGTACTTCCTTCGGGACCGAGGGGGCAAGAAGATATACCCTCTGGAATATTGCCTGTCTCTCTGGCAGAAGAAAAGAGAGAATATGGTGTTATGGACCAAATTATAGAAGAAAGAAACAAAAAAGAGATCTCTCCCTTTCCTCCCTATAGATATGCTTCACATTAAAAAAAAAAAGAAGGCAGCAAACTAGCCTTTCTGAAACCCCACTAATTACTAGTGCTATTACAATTGCTTTTACTTTTTCTATTAGTATCTTTCCAGATCCTTAAAAAAAATTTTTTTGTGTCTTTATTTTATTTTGAGAGACAGAGAGCAAGTGGGGGAGGGGCAGAGAGAGAGGGAGACACAGAATCTGAAGCAGGCTCCAGGCTCTGAGCTGTCAGCACAGAGCCCGATGTGGGGCTCGAATCCACGGACTGTGAGATCATGACTTGAGCCAAAGTCGAACGCTTAACTGACTGAGCCACCCAGGTGCCCCACTATCTTTCCAGATCCTAATCTCAGTGCCTTGCTCTCAGCTCTCAAAACCCGCCCTCACTAATCAAACTCCAAATCATCTGGTCTGTATCTTCTTAAATTTTCCAATGACTTCCGTGTTGCTTAAACCAAAGAATACCTTTCCCATTGTGCCCTTCTGGTCATCTCTGAAGCATTTCGGTCTGACAACCCCATTTCGGTCTGACACCCCTGCTCCTCTTTAAATCTTTTAGTTTAGTATTAGGACATGGGAGTATTTTAATTGCCCAGGTACCCTAAGATTGAACCGGTAAGTGCATCAGCATGCATTGATAACTAACACAACATTTTTTCCCGTTATCATCATTTTACTCACTACTAACATAAGATTTTTGACCTAACCACCTTTCCATTGTCATACCTGGTAAAATTAATAAGGGTTCCTTTACTTATCTAATACCCAGCGCATATTAAAATTAATCTGATTGTCAAAAAAGCAGTCAGGTCAAATAAGGTCAACAGATTTTATTTGGTTATGATGTCCCTTAATTCTCTTTGATTTTCTAAGGTCCTTCCTTACCCCTTTCTTCCTCACACAGATTTGTTGGCAAATCATTTATCCCTTAGAATGTTCTGCATTTTGAACGTGGCTGATTGCTTTCTCATAATGAAACTTAAAAAATTTTTTTTGAATGTTTACTTATTTTTAAGAGGGTGAGAGAGAGACAGCACATGAGTGGGGTAGGGGCAGAGAGAGGGAGACACACAATCTGAAGCAGGGTCCAGGCTCTGAGCTGTCAGCACAGAGCCCAAAGTGGGCTCGAACTCGAATTCATGAACCTTGAGATCACAACGGACCGACCAAAGCCAAAGTCAGACGCTTAACCAACTGAGTCACCCACATGCCCCTCCCATAATGTCATTTAACTTCTCCATCCCCTGCATTTTCTGGAAAGCAATAATTACAGCTATAAACTCGATTACATTTGGTTCAATATATTTTAGGTAGGATTATTCTACAGTTGATGCTGGGCCATTATCTCTACTAACATTAACTATAGACTGCAGTTTAAAATGTCTTTGCAAGCTCGTAAATTATATGCCATAAGGATGTGCAGGCAAAAGATTATATTTTAAAGTCTCTTAGAGTTTTTTTTCCTCTGTCTGGAAACGCTACCAGTTTGACATATAGTTCATAAGTTTCAGTTTATCTTCAATTTAAAAAAAAAAAAACAGAGACAGAGGATGAAGGGGGGAGGGGCATAGAGAGGAGACACAATCCAAAGCAGGCTCCAGGCTCTGAGCTGTCAGCACATAGCCCGACGGCGGGGGGGCAAACCTACGAACTGTGAGATCATGACCTGAGCTGAACTCGGACCCTCAACTGACTGAGCCACCCAGGCACTCCTTTTTTTTTTTCGATTTTTTTTTTAAAGTAAGCTCTACACCCAACGTGGGGCTTGAACTCACGACCCTGAGATCAAGAGTTGCGTGTTCTGCCAACTGAACCAAACAGGCACCCCAGTTTATTTTTAATTTTTAAGGATTGTTCTTGAAGAAAACCAGAATATATCACCCAAAATATGCCACATGGACATATTCGATAATTTGTATTAAAGGCGTTGGAGAAAGAGCTGGTACACGAAAAACACTCTGAGCCTCCTATGTCCTCCTGAAAGCAGGAGATACATTCCTCATGTGAAAAGATGCCCCCTCTGTGCCAGGAGGAAGAGAAACTTTCCTACTGGAGACAGGGGATTTAGGGCCAAGAGGTCAATACACACAAACCTTGTTCAAGTAACTCTTCTCTTCCTAATTAATTCTTCACCATTTCCCACCCATAGCCAAAACTGTTTAGTCTTGCCAGTTTTTCACAAATTTCTAGTGATGTTGTCTAAAAGGTATAAAAATGTCCTGCTCTGGTCATTCTGAGGCTTTCATTCCCTTGTGGAAGCTCTGCTATGACTATAAAGACTTAATAAAATTTTATACTTTTCTCTTGTTAATCTTTTAGGAGTATGTCAGTTTAATTCTTGGACCCAGCCAGAGACCCAAAAAGGATAGAGAATTTTTTCTCTCCTAATATTCTTTTCATTTGATTCAGTTTTGTTCTTTTTTTAAATTATTTAAAACAATATGGTTTTTAACAGATTAAAACTGTTATTCTTTATTTATTTTATTTATTTTTTTTTAATGTTTTTATTTGTTTCTAGGAGAGAGAGAGAGACAGCATGAGCAGGGGAGGGTCAGAGAGAGAGAGAGGGAGACACAGACTCCAAAACAGGCTCCAGGCTCTGAGCTGGCAGTCAACACAGAGCCCGACGCGGGGCTCGAACTCACGAACCGCGAGATCATGACCTAAGCGAAAGTC